>NW_025180382.1:0-2366 GCF_004010195.1 Chiloscyllium plagiosum | reverse complement strand
AGGCCGTTTGACCCAAGAACTCCATACCAACCCAGCCCCATTCCCCCACCCTATTACTCTCCATTTGCCCTGACGAATGCGCCAAACCTACCCATCCCGGAACATTATGGGTAATTTAGCATGGCTAAGCCACCAAACTGGCACATCTTTGGGCTGCGGGGGGGGGAAACCGGAGCACCTGGAGGAAACCCACAGGGAGAATGCGCAAACACCCCACAGACAGTCGCCTGAGGCTGTAATCGAAATGGAGTCCGTGGTGCTATGAGGTCGCAGTGCTAACCACTGAGACACCGTGCCATCCAATGTAACTCTCTGGAGTCCTGTCTGATCCTTGCTTCCTCAACCTTAAGTAAGCTTCCTTCTTCCTCTTGACTAGATGCCAAAGTCCATGTGGACAACGTTGACTGCTCTGCCTTCATCTATCTTTGGCCACCTCCTCGAAGAGTCAATCCGATTTGTGCAACATGGTTTTCCACTCACAAAGCCCTGCTGCCCATCTCGAATCAGCCCTTGCCTTTGTAACTGTAAGGAGCTCCTTTATCTCAAAATCTCCTCCAACAACTTCCCCATCACTGGGCTCATGGGGCTGTAATTTCCTGGCTTTTCCCTGCAGTCCTTAAGCGATGGAACAGCATTAGCCAACCTCCAGTCTTCCAACATCTCACTGTGTCTGTTGATTATATAAATATCTGTTAATCTCTTCCCTAGCTTCCCACAATATTCAAGAATCGACCCAATGAGCTACTGAAGACTGATCTACCTTTAGTTTTTTAAGATTCCAGCACTTTCCCTTCTCTGGTGAGGATTCTTTCCAAGACATCACTATTTATTTCCTCAAGTTCCCAAGCTTCCATGTCTTTTGCCACAGTAAATACTGACAAGATTAATTTTGTCTAATATCTCACCCATCTCCTCTGGTTCCACACATGGGTGACCTTATTGATCTTTAAGGGACCCTATTGTCTCCCAAGTTACTCTTTAGCCCTTATTGAAACTTGCATAAAGGCTTCTGATAATTCAAATGCACAATATCCCCTATACCACAACACCCCTCTACACACTTACAATTCTGCCATTTATATTCACACCAACAAATTAAATCCAACAGGCTCATTGCTGTACCAGTCGGCATGGAGACCACTGTCACACACAGTTACTGTACTGCCCTTGGCATAAGTATATTCAGTGTCCTGACTTTAACTATATTGACATTCCCATCACTGTCTGGTGCCTACAAAAGAATTCCTGTTAACGGTTGCTGCTGCTTGGTTATTCTCAGCTCCACTTTTCATATTCAGATCCACATGAATCTCTCATTAATGCATTATCCTCATCCTTCCTTCACAACTTGTTGGCTTATTGACTAGTCTGTCTTTTGGGACTAGATTGGGTTGGGATATCTGCTCAGCATGGATGGGTTGGACCGAAGGGTCGGTTTCCATGCTGTACATCTCTCTGACTCTATGACTCTATCCCGACCAACCTTCAATATTCACCTCCCAGCGATGGTCATTCTGCAGCTAAATCTCCAGAAAGGGAGTTATCTGTTCACTGTCATTCCATCTGCCTTATGGCAAATACAGGGAGTCATTCCTCAGTAGTGGGGGGTTGAACAGATGGGGAGAGGCTCCAGAGACTCAAGACTTACAGGGACTCGAGGATGTTAGAGTGAAAAAGAGTTACATCTGGTCAAGAATGTCAGTGGGACACAGGGGTTTGGGGTATGGAGGAACTTACAGAGATAGAGGGAGCTGGATTAGATTCTGGAGATAGGGATAGGGATGGAGAAAGGAAGAGGTAGGCAGACTGAGAGGCACAGACAGGGAGCTATTTCATTTAGGAGAGAATTGGGTATACTAACAGAGATACGGAAGGTTGTCGTGACTGAAGACATTTACAGATATAAGAAGGCTTCTAGGCTCTGGAGGCAACATAGATAGGAAGGCAATGGAGAATGCCAGGTTACTGGGTTGGAGACAGTTACACAAATGAAGAGGGTGACACAAACTGAAAGAGGTTCCTGTGGTCGGGAGGGATATAGTGTCGGGACTGAGGGTGAAATTTAACAAGATAAAGATCAAAGAATTGGTGAAGGATAAGGAGATTACAAATTTTTCACAGCTAAGGAAGGGTTGTAGGAGCTGGAGAAGATTACATAGGTAGGGACTGATGGAGAGGTTAAAGACAAATACATTGACATGGAGGGTGGTATTGGTGGGAGGAGCTTACAGGGATAGACAGGACTGTCAGGGTTTACAGGGATGAAGGAATTTGGTATCTACTGGAGAAGTTTAGGAATTAGTGTGTTAGGGATTGGAGAACCTGACAGAGAGAGAGACAGAGACAGAGAGAATGGTGTGGACTAG
>NW_025180381.1:0-2366 GCF_004010195.1 Chiloscyllium plagiosum | reverse complement strand
ATGCTTGCACTGAGCATATGAATTACCCTGGATATTCCCAGAAATGGCTTGGCTGCCTTTGGTTGAGTAAGTGCTGAAGCTCCATGAGATGATGCTGTTTTGTGATGTAGCCACTTACTGAGTTCAGTCAAAGGAACAAAGCAGCAACTGCCATTGTTTATTGCTTCAGAATATATCAGAGTGTCCATGACTGCCACTGCACACAATCATGCATGAAAACCGGGACTATCACGCCTGTGCCAGCAAGTGCATATCCAAAGGTTTTTAAACGTTTGTGAGGTTACCTGCCTCAGCCACCCTTCCAGCTAATGCATCCCAGATTCATAACACCCTCTCAGTTCGAAACACATTCCACAAATCCTCTCTCAATCCCCTGTCTTTTACTGTAAAGTCTGTCCCTTTGTTTTTGATCATTTGACTAAGGAATACAGCTGCTGTCTATTCATCCTCTCCATACCCCTTATGTTCTTGTACACCTGTAGCAGGTTCCCTCCTCAACCTTCCCTGCTGCAAAGAAATAACGAGCAAATTTAGCCCTTCTCTTTCATACTCACTTTTGAGTACTCACTTGTCTTGTTACTTCTGACTTTCATCTTCCCAATTTATCGGTGTTAAATTTCATTGGCCATTGATCTGGCTATCTGAATAATCTGTTTATATCCTCTTGTAGTCTTACATTTTCCTCCTGACTGTGATCCACCCAGCTCATTTTTGTGTCATCATTCCACTGCTCAACATTTTGTTTCAACATTTTCATGGCAAGTTCTCACAATGCAATACCTCATCGATATTTAGAGCCCTCTCAAACATAGGAACTTTGTAATTTCTCATTTAATGTTCATAACAAATTACTCGAGATACAACTGAGATAACAGCTTTGCTGCTATCATTCAGATCAGACACTTTGTCACAGATCAGAAAGAAGAAAGAAATCAAAAGAGCTGGAGCGAACCTCAGTCGATCCGGCAACATCTGAGCAGAGATGCAATAAAAAAACCTTTGATTCTAATAGGACTTTTCAGAACAGTGTTACATCATATGACATATGTTAATACTGTTGCTCTCTGCAGACACTTCTTCATCTTTTTCGTTTCTCCAGCATTTTCTGTTTGTTTTTCATGTTTCCATTATCTCTATATTTCATGTTTTTTGACAGGTCTACATGTTGACCTTGGTAGTATTTGGACAATGTGATCATTTCTTGTTTCTATTACAGTTAGTGTGTCTGTGACACCTGAATTACAGCCGAAATCTGTTTCTTCTTTAAGATAGAAAGTAAAAAAAAAAAATCTCAACATCCTGTAAGTCTCAGGAAATCTATTTTGTTTGAAAATACATTTTAGAGGCAACTGAACTTCATGAATTAATAGGGATAGATGTTTGATGATGGAGCACTGTTTCCTTCATTGAACTAGCTTGTCTCCCCAATCTCCAAAAGCTTTCAATGCATAAGCTAGAATTATTACAGCAAAGGTGGTGAAAACTCAGCCCATTGCCTTTTCCAATGGAATGAGTGATATCTCTACTATTATTCTCGTGTATTGTCCCTATAGCCCTGTACATTTTGTTATTAGCATCTGCTTTTAATTGCAAGCATCCTGCCAGATATGAACAATATGATCAATCTCAAACAAAAAAGACGTTGGAGGGAAAGCTCAGCAGGTCTGGCAGTATTTGTGAAGAGAAATCAAAGTTAATGCTTCAGGTGCGGTGACCCTACTCAATCTGTATTGCCAATGATTAAGTGGTGTGCATATAAAATATAGTTCACCTTATCACATTTACAATTATCCTGTTCAGTTCACATTGTCATTCAGCATTGCATCTCCCAAATGTTGGTTCTTTCCTTGTTGTGAACTGTATTTAATTCTATCTGACGTTAATAGTGATGATTACTGGGGAATATCATTGTACTCCCCATGCAGTCTCCACAGCCACTGCCCCCATTACGACCAATCTCCTAAACCTGACTCATTAATTCATAAGTCTTAATGAATAAGTCCACTTTTGGTATTGGACTGAGGGGGACAAGCGTGACAATTACTGCTTTACAGCAAATAAAACTGCGTTAAGATGTTTGTCAATTTGTATAAATTAATTACAGAAGCCTATTATGTATGCAAGGTCCAACGGTTCTGTATTCGAGCAGTGAGAGGAACTTTCAGAGAAGTCCACACTTCTGTCTATGTTCAGGGCAACTGTGCCCAGTGACAGTCTATTGGCTGGCGTTTGTTCCCGTGAAGGAGAAATAAGCACAGTAACAACATCCTGATTGTTTCTGTTTTTGTGGAGGGGCGGGGTTTCGGGGTAAGATGGTTACAGAAATGCAAACGTACAACAGAGCAGAGTCATCTAGCCTGCGATAA
>NW_025180380.1:0-2366 GCF_004010195.1 Chiloscyllium plagiosum | reverse complement strand
CCAGGGAAAACAGCCCCAGCCTGTTCAGCCTCTTGCTGAACAGGTCCTACAAACCTTGCAACATCCTCGTAATTCTTTTCTGAACCCTTTCAAGTTTCACAACATCTTTCCAATAGGAAGGAGACCAGAATTGCACGCAATATTCCAACTGTGGCCTAACCAATGTCCTGTGCAACCACACCACGACATCCCAACTCCTGTACTCAGTACTCTGACCAACAAAGGAAAGCATACCAAACGTCTTCTTCACTATCATATCAACTTGCGACTTCACTTTCAAGGAACTATGAACCTGCACTCCAAGGTGTCTTTATTCAGCAGCACTACCTAGGACCTTACCATTAAGTGTATAAGTCCTGCTAAGATTTGCTTTCCCAAAATGCAGAATTTGTCTGATTTAAACTCCATCTGCCATTTCTCAGCCCATTGTCCCATTTGATCAAGATTCTGTTGTAATCTGAATTAACCTTCTTCGCTGTCCACTATACCTACAATTTTGGTGTCATCTGCAAACTTACTAACTATACCTCTTATGCTCGCATCCAATCCTTGTGTCTCAGATGTGAATATAGTTCTCGTGATCCAAGGTTGGGCAGTGTTTGTGCTCGAGAGCAATTAAACATAGTGCCTGTGCCAACAGTGCAACAAATCGCTTACTGTCATTGCAATGAGAGTGTGTCCTATAACCAGCACTGAAGTTGCAGTTGGATGAGAAGAGTATTGTTATCTCTGATGTAACTGTTGGGTAACACAAGTATCAGGAGAGTACAGTACCTGCTAGAGTGAGCAGTTTTACAGTCAAACCGGCAATGTTTGCTTACTGTTAGTGTAAGGATATGGTGGTATAGTAATTAGTGCCGCTGGCCTCAGTTCCAGGGCCCCAGATTTGATTCCAGCCTCAAGCAACTGTGTGTGTGGAGTTTGCATATTCTCCCCGTGTCTGCATGAGCTTCCTCCAGGTGCTCCGGTTTCATCCCACAATTCAACAATATGCAGTTTAGGGGCATAAGTCAGAGGTAAATATAGAGTAAGGGAAGAGGGGAATGGATCTGGTTGGGTTGCTCTTTTCAAGTATGGTGTCGACTTATTGGGCCAAATGCTCTGTTTCCACACTGTGGGGATTCTGTGATAACAAAAGTACTGATTTGAAGGAGATAGGGAACGAGACCTTGAGCAACAGCTGGTTCAGGGCAACCTGTCTGAGAAGATTTCCCATCACCTGTGGAGATAGGCTCACTGTCAGTACTTCAAAGTCTTAGGTTCCAGTTGTAAATATTGTTTACGGAATTATCTAATGTTATGGCCAACTCTTTCTTTCAATGTGTAGCAAATAAAACAAACTAAGTATATTTGTTAAATGACTATCAATGATGTAACTACTTAGTTAACACAATTGACTTCCTGCAGGTTTGGTGCTAGAATTAGAACCAGAATTAGATTTTATCGTCACGTGTGATAAAGAATAGGAATACATGAGTCCGTTGAAAATGTACAAAGTCTCCATTCTCTGGTACAACCTTGGTTACAAAATCAAAATTAAAAACAAACAGCAGAAATAACAGAAAGCCAAAAGGCAAGCAAAACATCCAGACATTAAAGTTGAAGTGTTTTCTCCATAAGTGTGTTTGGAACCACCAATGCAGGCACACATTCCCAGCCATGGCCTGGAGTCTTGGTCAGTCTGTGCGTCTGAGGAGGAGTTACACGCACCAGCTCAGACTGTCAGGAGGCTGCTGCCATTCCACACACCTCTCGCTGCTGTGCAGATGTCACTTATTTCACCAGTGCAAAAGGCTAACTATGCTCTTACTAAGAGAAGGCACAAATAATCTTGGCCGTCCTATCACTGCGCATCACCCGTCTATCTACTCTCTATGGCTGGAAGAGCTTTGTACATTCTGGGATATGAACATATTGTAACCTGATGACAGTGAGGGTTTCAGTATCACTCTGTTTGATCGCAGTCAGACCCCTTGTACTGGACAGGTCAAAGTGTGACCTCACAGTGTCAGTGTGATCTCACCACGTACATCACATAGAGAGAGCTGACATCACAATCGGTTTGTAAACTGGCTTTGTCTGAGCCACGAGGCTGCACGAGGAAACCCACGGAAGGCAAGATCACTGCACTGATTGTGTCTCAGGCTGATCTGTTTGGGAGTGAGTGTGATCAGAGAGAGGATCAAAGCAGTTTCACTTTACACAACACAACGCTGTGAAAAGACCATCAGGGAGGTAATCAGACAGAAGATGGTGAGGTTTCAAAGGTTAATGTAAAGTTCTTCCTTTTGCACTGACTAAGGGTTGAAAGGGGAATGGGAATTAATGTTCCGCTGTTCATGAAAACGGCATTTAGCATTTATTTA
>NW_025180379.1:0-2366 GCF_004010195.1 Chiloscyllium plagiosum | reverse complement strand
TTCCCAGTGACCCTCCCACCAGCCCAGCTACTATCCTCGTATATATCTTTTAGCCCCATTGTCCCCCCACCACATTCCTGACGATGGGTTTCTGCCTGATATTCGATTGTATTGCTGTTCGGTTGCTGCCAGATCTGTTGTGCTTTTCCGGCGTCTCACTTCTCAACTATTAGAGACTGAGCAGATCCCATATCTCACAAAATTATAACTTCTTGTTCTTCTCCCCCTGATCTTTCTGAGTAAACTTTATCAACAGAGGCAAATTCTTTATAGCGATCAGGTACTGACTCCATACCCAGCCCCTGCCTTGGCTGTATACTCTCCTGCAGCTCCTCGGCTCTACTTGGGGTCTCCTTTACCAGTTTCAGTAATGCCACTGGCTTAGCTACTTCTGCCACATCTTTTCCCAAAGTGCCTTCCTTCAATGACCATCACAGTGTGTCCCAGTTTACTTCAATGAAAACACCTTTTCCCAGTGCCCTTCTTAAACCATCAGCACTGTCATTTTATGTGTTCCACTCCCTTATAGTGAGAACACCTGAGGCCTTTCACCTCCTTTCATCCCCTTTGGGCTTCTTTTTTCACTTGTGGTAAACTATTGTGAGCTACTGTTCGCTTTGTAATGTGTGAACTTCCCTTCTCCCAATTTCTATCCCTCATAGTATGAAAATTCTCCCAGAAGCTAAATTTCATCTCATGCACCAATGCATATTTACTTGCCATTTCTGCCGCGCTTCTCGCTTCTTGAACTTTCTGTTCGTGCACATGAATTTTTATCATCTCTCGAAGTGAGTCTTTAAACTTCTCCAGCAGAATAATCTCCCTTCGAGCCTCATAGGTCTTACCTATTTTTATGTCCAGCACCCATCTATCAAAATGACTAGTTAATTCTTTCAAACTTACCATAAGTCTGACCTGGTTCCGTCTCTATTTTTATGAACCTCTGTCTATATGCTTCTGGTACCAATTCATAGCCAATCAAAATAGCCAATTTGACATCTGTATAATCTCTTGACCCCTCATCTGGTAGCGCTGCAAATGCATCACCAGCTGTGCCCACCAGCTTATTCTGAACTAGCATTGCCCGCATGTTCACTGGACACATAATCTGCTGAGTCATTTTTTTCAGATGAAATAAAAAACGTTTTGACATTTTTCTCACCGAAATATGGCAAGGTACTATCTTAGTTGTATACATCCCGACGTTCTCCCTTCATCTCCATCCAGTTAATTTAACTTTCTTGTCTAATTCCCAACTTCTGAATTTCAAATTCTCTCTTTCTTTCTTTTTCCTCTCCTCTTTTTTCTCTCTCTGTTTCCGTCTCTTTCTTTATCTTCTAACTTCAGTTGCCATATTTGCAATTTAAGTTTTTTCTAACTCGACTGCACTTGTCTGTTTCTTTGATACATCAATTTGCTTGACCAACTCCATTATAATGTCAGGTTTCCTTTTGTCCCAGGTTAAACCCAATTCCAACTTATTTGCTAATTCTAATAAATGTCCTGTTTCTGTCTTTCTAAACGTTCTTGGCAAATTTGCAAACCTCTTTAGTAATGTTAAAAGCCATTTCTCTCACTTTTAATTTAAACAACCACAAGTAAACGAAGTTAAACAGATTTTCCGACCGGTTTTATTTGAAGATCTAGGTCACTAATTGCAACGTGTTGGAATTTGCTGGGACATTTTGTACCCGAAATCGGTTCAAATCTGTCTAAGTCCCATACGGCAGGGCCCCAAACTGTGAAGACATCTATGTTGAGCACTTCTGTTAATTAAAACCAAAAACCCCAAAAAGCTCACCTCTCCTCGTAATCTGTTAATACATGAGTGACAAAGAACTCCCAAATTCCACTAATGAAAGAAAAATAACAGTTTGTGTGTATGCAAGTTATCTCGCTGTGCTTGAAGGGTTGTTTTCTGACGATTCGACACTATAACTAGGTAACATCATCAGTAAGAGTCTCTGCTGAAGCGCTGGTGGTATGTCGCGTCCTCTATTTATAGGTCTTGGGTTCTTAAGATGGGTGATGTCATTTCCAGTTCTTTTGTTTTACAAGAGAAGGTAGATAGGATGTAAATTGGTGTGTTTATTGACTGACTTCTCGTGAGAATGCCATTCCTCTAAGAACGTCCTTGCTTGTCTTAGTGTGTGTGTGTGTTGTCCCAATCAAAGTGGTGCCCTTCTTTGCCTGTATATATATGGAACATAGTGATAGTGGGTCATGTCATTTGGTGGCCAGTTGGTGCAGATGTATCCTGGTAACACGACAACACGACCATTTCAATGGCGGAAAAATGATTTTATATACACTGTTTAATTAATGTGTGTGTGTGTGCATATATGTAACATTTTTCATATGTGCAC
>NW_025180378.1:0-2366 GCF_004010195.1 Chiloscyllium plagiosum | reverse complement strand
TCTCTCTCTCAGGGAGATATCTGTACACTGTCTTGGGGAGAGAGTCCGATGTCTCAATCGTATGTCTTTAACTTCTTTGAAGACAGATCCACCTTGTGGCAGGTTCAAGACAGTGTAGAGGAAGCTTTACCTTGTATTTCACCTCCCTGTCCCTGGGAGGTTGGGGGGATGGTGTAGAGGAAGCTTTCCCCTGTACCTAACCTCCCTCTACTTGGGGGGGCGGGGGCCGGTGTAGAGGGAGCTTTCCCCTGTACCTAACCTCCCTGTCCCTGGGAGGGGGGAGATGGTGTAGCGTAGGCTTTACTCTCTGTTCAACACATGTTCTGCGAGTCTTGGGATCGTGTAGAGGGAGCTTTACCCTGTACCTACCCCACTGCCCCTGGGTGGAGGGGCCACTGGTGTAGGGGGAGCTTTACGTAGTGTCGGACTTCCCCTACACCTTTTGGGGACGCACAGACTCTGCTGGTGGGTCGCGGTGCCCAGGAACTGGTCGGACGTACAGTGTCCCCTGACCCTGGCAACCACGGTCAGGCTTGGGGCCTAGTTTCTCCGCCCGCACTCGGGTCAGCGACAGAGCACGTGTGACGCAGAGGGGTCAATGAAGCCTCACGCCACCTCCCGCAGGCCAGAGCCCCGGGGCCCACCTGTCCTCCCAGGCCGACGGAAGTTTGCCTCGATTCCTAGCAGCCTGGACGATGTAGGCCGCAGTTCGACAGAGACCCGGCCCAACAGGAAGCCATGGCAACGGCTTACAATTCAAGCCTTTCGGAGTAGGCCCCATGTCAATTTGCGCACAGAATAACAGATACCCCGGGGAGGGAGTTACAGACTGGAATCTAATCGAGGGGTTCAGGGTGGGTTATATACAGAATAACAGATACCCCGGGGAGGGAGTTACAGACTGGTATCGAATCGAGGGGTTCGGGGGGGTTTATATACAGAATAACAGATACCCCGGGGAGGGAGTTACAGACTGGAATCTAATCGAGGGGTTCAGGGTGGGTTATATACAGAATAACAGATACCCCGGGGAGGGAGTTACAGACTGGTATCGAATCGTCTTTCTCAGCTGCACAGACGCCCCCCACATTGAAGCGACGACGGAGCAGTTTCGGGCAGATCCGAAAGATTCAGAGCTCGGACTTTCTCAGCTGCGCAGGCCTGCCACGGAATGAAGGTAGGAGGGAGCGATGTCCGGCCGGTTTGGGAAATGACAGATTCGGAGCTCGCACTTTCTCAGCCGCACAGGCTGCCCCGGCCTAAGTGCAGTTGAGACCTGAAGAGGGCACTGAAATGTGGAGAGCTCGGACTTTCTCTGCCGCTGAGCGTGCCTACGGTTTTATCGATTTGTTTTCTTCGGCACGGCCATCACCACGGCCTCCTCCCTCGCTTTTGCCCCAACGCAATCCGGTCTACCTCGCGTCGCCTCTTCCTCAGGTGCTGGAGACCTCGTAACCTCCCAGCCCACCCATGACCTTCCTCCCTCTCTTCCTCCTCCGCCTCCTCCTCCCTCCCCCTTTGTCCTCTCTCCCCCTTCCTCCTCCTCCTCCCTCTCCTCATCTTGCACTGCGCACTCCTCCCTCCGCAGAGCGGTTGAACCTCCGAGGGTAAATGACCACTCTGCCCTCTACCACAAAAAGAAGGTTTATTCGTAGGATTTGCGACACCTCTCTCCCTCTCCCTCTCCCCCCACCCCCCTCCAGGCGGGAGGGAGTGCCGTCCAGAAATGTGTATCATCCGGGAGCTCAGACTTTCTCAGCTGCGCAGGCTGCCCAGAGTGAAGTGACTGGGGGGGGTGGGAAGGGAGTGTGGGTTGTTGTTGGAATGGAAAAAGGGTGAGAGCACGGAGTTTCCCTGGCGTAAATGGAGGAGAAGGCGGAGAGAGGGGAAATGAAAGCTTCAGAGCTCAGACTTTCTCTGCTGCGCAGCCCTGCTCCGCGTCCAGGGAGGATGAAGTGGAGTCGGGAACGCCGGAAAGTGAGAGCTCAGACTTTCTGAGTTGCACAGGCAGCCGGCGTGAATTGGGGAGGGCGAATGGAATAGTTAGAGTTCGGATTTTCTCTGCCGCACGGGCAACCCAGAATGAACAGAGGAAGGTTTCAGAGATGAGCGGAACAGTGGGTGCTCGGACTTTCCCTGCCGCGCAGATCACTCTGGAGTGAACGGATGTGGGTGGTGAAGGGAGGGACCCATGCCGCAGTGGGAGCGCGGACTTTCTCTGCCGCGCAGATAATGCGAGAGTGAACTGGGGAGTGGGTGCGGTGCAGGGGTGGATGCGCGGCAGTGCGGGAGCTCAGACTTTCTCTCCCGCACAGGCAACTCCAAAGAGTGGGCAGAGGAGGGAGCAGAGATGAGCGGAAGGTTGG
>NW_025180377.1:0-2366 GCF_004010195.1 Chiloscyllium plagiosum | reverse complement strand
CCAATAACAGGTGAGTCCACGCCACACTGAACAACTGGTTTCAGTTCGGTCGCAACAGGAACTAATGAGCATCAGACATTTCCCTATTGTAGGTTTGTATACTGATGGTTTGGAAAGAAATTGAAATCATTCAAACATTATCATTAATAGTAACGTTCACAGGACATTTCTGCTCAGAATCACAGCTGGAAAAGGAACAGTGACTAACACATTTCTGAAAACGGATTTTGCTGAAAGTTCTAAACACATTTTTGAAATTTATGTTAAAACCCTGGTCTAAGTCAGTACACAAAATTGTTCAGTCTTTCAACTGGATTCCATCTTTAATGAATTGAAAAGGTTCAAAGACATCAATCCATGTTCTGGTTCAGTTGGTTTTGTAATTCATGATTGAAATTGGAGAAAGATGGCCAACCAAAATATTTCACGAAAGCTTGTCTCAGCCCCAGTAAACAGAACAGAGTACAAACTTATGGATGCATTTTATCTTAAATGCAAAATAGTCATTGTTGTAAATGTGGGCTAAATTTAAGAGGTACTGCACATTAACTGTGCACATTAAGCAAACTGGAAAAAGCTAAGAGAGCTACATTTGATTTTTATTGCTACATTTTGATTTTTATTGCACAGGTACATCAAGTGTTTCTACATCGACTTCTACAGAATCATCTTCAGTATCTGTACAATCAACAATGACAGTAACAACCTCCACATCCTCAAATCCACCAACAAGTACATCAGTACCAACAGGTATGCACACTTTCGGTAATTTGACGAGTTGCTTCAGAATCACAGCTGGAAAAGTAGCAGTTACCTCCTTTATTTTTTAAAAGAGATTTTGCTATAAGTCATTACGTATTCTTAAAATACATGTCAAAATGCTGATCTGAGTCAGTGGACAACATCGTGTTGTCATAACAACTATTCCCACCTTTAACGACTTGAATACATTCAGTGACATCAGTCCATGTTCTGGCTAAGTTGGTTTTCTAAATGAGTGATTCAAAGTGGAGAATGATGGCCATGGAACATTTATCACCAAAATCATTTGTTTTCTTGTTAAAACTTTACACACAAATTCTCCGAATGCAACAGCTACAAATAAACTTCACTTTTCATGGACTGAATGTCATACATAACAAATTCCACTGCAAAAGTAGCATGATCACATTGCATGGGGCAGTTATGATTCAGTCAATGTTGCTCTAAAAAGCTCAACTTTGTATTGCACAGGAACATCAAGTGTTTCAACAACTGGTCCAACTGAATCATCTTCAACTTCTGTACCATCAACAACTACAATAACAACCTCCACATCCACGACTCCACCAGCTGATACATCAGAACCAACAAGTACACAGACCTCCACTACGCCAATAACAGGTGAGTCCACACCAAACTGAACCACTCTTTCCTTGTCGATAAAAACAAGAACTAATAAACACCAGACTTTGTTCTGGAGCAGTAACTGTATCCTGAAAACTCAAAATTATTTCAAATCCTTCAAAAAATTAACATCAAAATTGTCAGAACGTGACAGCTGTGAATGCACAAACTGTTTCACAGAGTGTCTATCAGGCATAACAAGTTCGGCTGAAAATTTAAATTGCTGACCACTCATGACAAAATTAGGAATTAGTTTATGTTGGGAATCAAGATTAATTTTTTAATTTTATTGCTCAGGTACACCAAGTGTTTCTACATCTACTCCTACTGAATCATCGACAGTATCTGTACAATCAACAACTACAACACCAACCTCCACATCCACATTTCCACCAACAAGTACATCAGAACCAACAGGTATGCAAACTTATGGTAATATGATTTGTTACCTCAGAGTGACAGCTGAAATCCAACACTTACTTACGTAATTTTTAAAAAGACATTTTATTATAATGCACTCTTGAAATACATCTCAAAACTTTGATCTGTGTCAGTGCACAAAATCATGTTGTCACAACAACTGGTCCCATCTGTAATGACTTGAATAGATTCTGGTTAAGTTGGTTTCTAAAGTAGTGATTCAAAGTGGAGAATGATGGCCATGGAACATTCTTGACCAAAGTCAGCCGTAGTCCCAATAAAGAGGACAGCAACATTATACAATGGATGCATTTTATCTCAAATGCCTGATAGTCATTGCTGGGTCAAATTGAAGTGTTAATGCACATTAATTCTGCATATGGAGAAATGTGGGACAAACCCAGAGGGAACTGAAAGATTGGTGAGTACATCCCAGGAACTGACACAATAATTTGTTTTAAGTGAAAACTACACATACAATCTCTCCGAATACGCCAGCTACAAATGAACTTCACATTTTTCGGAGAAACTTTCATACATAACAAATTCCGCTGCAAATG
>NW_025180376.1:0-2366 GCF_004010195.1 Chiloscyllium plagiosum | reverse complement strand
CTGTACCCCTATTACAGTGCGTACTGATGGGTGGTCACACCGCAGTCTCTCTCCCTATTACAGTGCGTACTGATGGGTGTTCACACCGCAGTCTGTATCCCTATTACAGTGCGTACTGATGGGTGTTCACACCGCAGTCTGTATCCCTAGTACAGTGCGTACTGATGGGTGTTCACACCGCAGTCTGTATCCCTATTACAGTGCGTACTGATGGGTGTTCACACCGCAGTCTGTATCGCTATTACAGTGCGTACTGATGGGGGTTCACACCGCAGTCTGTATCCCTATTACAGTGCGTACTGATGGGTGTTCACACCGCAGTCTGACTCCCTAGTACAGTGTATACAGATGGGTTTTGTGTTCACTAAGAGTATCCCTGTGGTAATAACCCCGTGGATTAACTCACTTTTGGCGGATATGGTCTGCACAGCCTTCTGCCAACACAGCCATGCTCATCAGGCCTGCCTTTCGCTCGTATGGGTTTTCACTCCTCAGTGCTGGCTCCATCAGAGGCGTCTGCAACACACACAGACACATCAGATGGACAGTGACTGGCATTGGCTATTCACAGCAAAGCCCCATTCCTTCTCCCACTGCAGCCCTTACCCAGAGGTGGATGGCAGCCTTAAACCCCAGCTCCCTTCCATCCGTAAACCTCGCCAATACACTTTCCCACTCCCCTGTCCCCTCAATCGTTTTCTTCACAAGTCTTTTCCTCAAACGACGTTATCCCCCCACCCCCAATCACACCACATTCAGCTTCCACATGCCCATCCATGTTCCCTTCTCTCTACACTCACGGAACATCTTCCACTCTGCTGCCAAATCATCGTTAACTTGCAACTTTCCAAACAAAAGCCAGCCTGAACCAAGACCCCCTTTTCCCAGTCTCCCATGGAGAAGTGAGCTACCTGACTCAGGAACTCCCTCCAGTTTCACTCGGGGCACGGTCTGAGCTCCAAAGCCTATAAACTGTGCCGCATTTGGAGTCTAAGACTGCACTCCTCCTTGCTTCCTGACATTGACTCCTCCCCCCAGTCTGCGTTCTTTCAACTCTGATCTTCTCTGGCTTCACGTTCCCTCCCTCAGCACGGAGCCTCACCCCCTATAAACTGTTCCGCATTTGGAGTCTAAGACTGCACTCCTCCTTGCTTCCTGACATTGACTCCCCCCCAGCCTGCGTTCTTTCAACTCTGATCTTCTCTGGCTTCACGTTCCCTCCCTCAGCACGGAGGCTCACCCAGTCCCCGCTCCCTCAGCACTGACCGTCACCCAGTGTCTGCTCCCTCAGCACCGACCCTCCGACAGTGCCCACTCCCTCAGCGCTGACCCTCCGACAGCGCCCACTCCCACAGCACTGACCCTCACAAAGTGCCCACTCCCTCAGCGCTGACCCTCCGACAGTGCCCGCTCCCTCAGTACTGACCCTCCGACAGTGCCCGCTCCCTCAGCACTGACCCTCCGACAGTGCCCACTCCCACAGCACTGACGCTCACCCAGTGCCCACTCCCTCAGCGCTGACCCTTCCCAGGCAGCTCAGCCACTTGGCTATCTGCTCTCCGTTCTCATTGCTTAACTGGGACCCTCGGGTAATCAGTGCAAACCTTCGATCTCTCAGCATTGGCTGCGGCGTGGCCCACTCCCGCAGCTGGCAGCCCTCTCTCATCCCAAACCCACTGATCCAGGTCAGCTTGCAACTCACCAGCTGGGAGAAAAGTTTCTCTGGAGGCAAGTGGAGGGCCAACATGTCGATCACCTAAGAGAGAGAGAGAGAGATGTAGAGAGAGATGGAGTGAGGAAACAGACGTTTCAGACTCTAACCGCTACCCGAGGCCAGACAGGTGACACTGTTTAATCTGAAGCTTGCAGTTGGCATGCTCGGCTTATTTTGGAGTTGTGGTTAAGGGCAGATATGTGACTGATACAGCTCGGTTTCCATAAACATTAGTGATCACACAAATTGAAGTAGGTTTTGTCTATTAAAAATACATCTCCGAACAAGGAGGTTATACGGTCAGATCGTTCTGCCCATATTCGGCAGGCTCGGTCTTAAATATGACCGAGGGATACAGATCAATCAATAGAATATATTCAAACACGATTGATCAAGCACCCACTCCCTCAGCGCTGACCCTCACCCAGTCCCTGCTCCCTCAGCACTGACCCTCCGACAGCACCCGCTCCCTCAGCACTGACCCTCCGACAGCGCCTGCTCCCTCAGCACTGACCCTCACCCAGTCCCTGCTCCCTCAGCACTGACCCTCCGACAGCACCCGCTCCCTCAGCACTGACCCTCCGACAGCGCCCGCTCCCTCAGCGCTTACCCTCACCCAGTCCCTGCTCCCTCAGCACTGACCCTCCGACAG
>NW_025180375.1:2048-2366 GCF_004010195.1 Chiloscyllium plagiosum | reverse complement strand
GTTATGGCCGTAGCACTCGTCACTGAGTCACTGCAGTTAATTTGTGTTAAACTGACAAAACAAATCAACAATTTATCGCTGTTTAGATTAGATTAGATTACAGTGTGCGAAACAGGCCCTTCGGCCCAACAAGTCCACACCGACCTGCCGAAGCGAAACCCACCCCATACCCCTACATTTACCCCTTACCTAACACTACGGGCAATTTAGTATGGCCAATTCACCTGACCCTGCACATCTTTGGACTGTGGGAGGAAACCGGAGCACCCGGAGGAAACCCACGCAGACACGGGGAGAACGTGCAAACTCCACACAGTC
>NW_025180375.1:0-1228 GCF_004010195.1 Chiloscyllium plagiosum | reverse complement strand
ACATGGCTACAGGGTCACCAATATTGGGAACTGAATAGCAGAACATTTTATATCCGAGAGTGTTAGACAGAACTGAAAACGAGATGGGGGAGAATAGCTGAATATGTGTTGACATCTACACAGACATTAAAGACGATCTTGCATCACGTTTTTGAGCTTTATCTTTGTCTTATTCATTTTGTGAACAAAGCACCAGTTGAGTTGTTTGGCGGAAGGATTCCCACCGTGAGCCTGAGTGGGTCTCACCAAAGTTAGTGGGTAGAAGGGTCTTTCTGATGAAGGTCTTTGTGACTCTATCAAATTCTGTACCCGACATTCCCTGGAACATTCTATACCGGCCAATCCGCGGAATAATACATTGCCCACATTTCCTGGAACATTCTGTACCCGACATTCCCTTCAAATTTATTTGCTCAACATTTCCTGGAGCATTCTATACCCGAAATTACCCAGAATATTACTTCCCTGATTTTACTTGTCAACGGCCGGACGTCAGCGAATTGAGTGAAAGATACGATCCTGAGGGAAGAGATCCCATCCCAGGGACATAAAGACACTATTCCGAAGTCCCCTCAAGCAGTTAAAGGGGTGAATACGTTTTCTCTGCATTTATATGTCTTCACGACACAGGATCGACCACAATTTACACGAAAAGTCAGAAATTTCCAAACTCCATTTGTTTTCATGGAACTGGGAGGGAATCCTTCAGGAGAGCAACGTTTACACACGAGGTATGAGGAACTTGAAAGAAGTGAACTGTGTCTGTTCTCAACTGATCGAATGTGTTGAGAATTGTTGTAAAAACTGTCTGTTCTTATGAATGTGTCTCTCTGTGTTTGGGGTGGGAGGGTTTCTTGTGTTTTGTGACACTTTTTTCATTTATTCAGACCATCCATTTATTATTTCCTTTCGAATTATTTTAATAAATCCATGAATATTGTGACACGTCTAAACATCTCACTGGGCCCTCTGTCAAACTGGTCAATTTCGCTCCAGTCTAATGTACAATTTGTTTGTTTTCCTTCCTCACAGTTAATATAGTGACGGTCTACGTTCTGCTTGATAAAGATTGTGGATTGTCTCCATGCGTCACACGTTACCTGGAGGCGATGGCAGTGGCAGATCTACTGGTCATTATCCTCGACCTGATACTAAGACACATTCCCATTGTTTATATGGAACAGTTTTCTTTTTTGAGGAACATTCCCGTGTGTAATATCCACGCCGT
>NW_025180374.1:0-2366 GCF_004010195.1 Chiloscyllium plagiosum | reverse complement strand
GTGTGTGTCAATGGAGTTGTTGCTGAATGAGATGCAGATGACAATTGTCCTAAAATGGATAATTGGGATGATCCCTGACTGGTTTCCGGTAGAGACACAGTTGTTGGTGAGACTTGTTTCACTATTGGATATGATTCTGAAGAAGACCCAGTTATGGATGCCACTTGTGCTGTTGTTACATTGGTTTTTGATGTTGAAGAATTTATTGATGCACTCTGTGCTGAGGAATAGGTTTCTGATGAGGCTGGTGTAAATGACGAAGATTTCGCTGTGGTTGGATGGGATTCTGATGACGTTGTTGTCCAGCTGCCTGATGGAGACCCAGTAACGAACGAGACATTGTTACTTTCTTCAGTCAGTGCTGAATATTTTGTGATTGATGATACTTGTGAAGTTGGTTGACTTGTTTCTTTTGAAGAGCCAGTTATTGATGGTACCTGTGCCGTGGTTGAACTTGATGCAGTTTCTAATGACCCTTGTGGTGATGAGTCACTTAGTGAAGGGGATGTTGCCAGTGATGATATTTGTGCAGTTGTTGGATGTATCTCTGATGAAGACATTGTTACTGCTGATGTCTGTGTTGTTGTTGGATACATTTCTGATGATGTCGCAGGTATTGATGATCTTTTGGCATGGGTACCATGGTGTTCTGATGAAGACTCAGTCATTGATGTGAATTGTGATCTTGATGACCCAGATTCTCGTGTAGAAGAACTCTGCAACGATGCATGTGCAGATGAATAGTTTTCCGCTGAGGACGATGCTAATGATGCCAATTCTCTTTGTGTTGTCCGGACCTCTGACAAAGTCTGTGTTACTGCTGATGCCTGTGTTGTTGTGGGATACAATTCAGATGAACTCTTAGTTGTTGATGATACTTGCATCATTGTTGGATTGCTTTCTGATGATGACACAGTCTTCAATGACAAGCTCATTGTTGGATGTGTGCCTGATGATGTCGCAGTTACTGAAGATACTCGTGCTTCTCCTGAGATAGCTTCTGCTGAAGACTCGGTGCTGGATGAAAATTGTGTCACTGTTGGCCGGGTTTCTGAAGATAATTGAATCACCTGTGTCACTGGTGTTTTTGCTGGATTAGGTTCAGATGATGATTGTCTTGAATCAGTTACTTGTGATGATCCCTGACTGGCGTGTAATGGGGTCTCAGTGATTGACGAAGCTTCTGGCACTATTGGGTGTGGTGCTGAAGAAGACCCAGTTATGGATGTGACATGTGTTGTTGTTGAATTGGTTTCTGATGTTGAAGAATTTATTGATGTACTCTGTGCTGAGGAATAGTTTCCTGAGGAAGATGATGTAAATGATGAAGATTTCACTGTGCTTGGATGGGGTTCTGAGGAATTTGGTGTGACTGCTGACACTTGTATTGAAGCAGGGGACAATTCAGATGAAGGTTCTGTTATTGGTAATATTTTTGTTGTTGTTGTCCGGCTGCCTGATGAAAATCCACTCACCAAAGAGACATTGTTATTTTGTTCAGTCGGTGCTGAATGTTTTGTGATTGATGATACTTGTGAAGTTGCTTGAAATGTTCCTTTTGAGGAGACAGTTATAGGTGCTACTTGTGCCGTGGTCGAACTTGAAGCAGTTTCTAATGACCCTTGTGATGTTGATTGGATTAGTGATGAAGACGTTGCCAGTGATATTTGTTTAGTTGTTGGATGTGTCTCTGATGAAGACATTATTACCGCGAATGTCTGTGTTGTTGGATACATTTCTGAAGATGTCTCAGTTGTTGATGATCTTTGGGCTTGGGCGCCATGGAGTTCTGATGAAAATTCAGTTGCTGATGTGAATTGTGATCTTGATGACCCAGATTCTGGTGTAGAAGGAGTCTGCCATGATGGCTGTGCAGACGAATAGTTTTCAGCTGAGGACGATGTTATTGATGGCAATTCTCTTTGTGTTGACTGTGTCCCTAATGAAGTCTGTGTTACTGCTGACACTTGTGTTGTTGTGGTATACAATTCAGATGACATCTTTGTTGTTAATGATAGTTGTGCCATTGTTGGATTGCTTTCTGATGATGGCACAGTTTGGAATGACACTTTACTCGTTGTTGGGTGTGTTCCTGATGGTGTCTCCTTTCCTGGGGACACTAGCGCTTCTCTTGAAGTGGTTTCTGGTGAGGACACAGTGCTGGATGATAGTTGAAAGATTGTTGGCTGAGATTGTGATGATGATTGTATCATCAGTGTTACTGGGGTGTTTGCTGGATGAGATTCAGATGAAGATTGTCCTGAAGAGATTTTCTGTAATGATCCCTGACTGGTCTGTAATGGGGTTTCAATGCTTGATGAATGTTCTGTTACTTTTTGAAAGGATTCTGAAGAAGACCCAGTTAT
>NW_025180373.1:0-2365 GCF_004010195.1 Chiloscyllium plagiosum | reverse complement strand
CTGCTGCCTCACAGTGCCAGAGACCCGGGTTCAGTTCCCACCACAGGCAACTGACTATGTGGATATTGCACATTCTCCACGTGTCTGTGTGGGTTTCCTTCAGGTGCTCCGGTTTCTTCCCACACTCCAAAAAATGTGCATGTTAGGTGAAATGGCAATGCTAAATTGCCCATAGTGTTGGGTGAATAGGTAAATGTAGGGGAATGGGTCTGGGTGGGTTGCTCTTCAGACGGACGGTGTGGATTTGTTGGGACGAAGGGTCTGTTTGCACACTGTCAGTAATCTAATCTCATGTGCAATCTCCACACAGATGATGCCCGCCACTGGAGTAAAACCCAGGTTCCCTGGCGCTGTGAGGCTGCAGGGTTAACCACTGAGGCACCGTGTTCGACCTGTCTCCTTCTCTCCCGCAAACTCTCCCAAACTAACTCTACCCCATTCTCTTTGCCACTTCTCTCTCCTTCCTTCTATCTCGGTCGTTCGTTTTCTCCTTCTCACTGCCGGTGTCTCTCTTTCGCTCCCTTCCTGATGCTCACTCGGTCTGTCTATCTCTCGATCCATCTCATTCAATATCTCCCGCTGTCGGTCATTCTCACTCTCTATCGCTCGCTCTTCCTGGTTCTCTCTATCTCTTCTTCAGTACTTCCCTCCCTCTCCCTCGGTCTGACTCTATCTCTCTCCACACCCTCAGCCCATCCTTCGCTCTTCCTCTGTTTGACACTCTGTCTCTCTCCTTCCCATGCCATTTCTGAATCTTACTGGAAGTGTCTCCCTCCCTCATTCCTTCACCTCACTGTCTCTAGTTCATCGCTGTCTCACACAAACTCCCTCCCTCCCTCGCACTGACTCTTTCTATCACGCCTATTAACGCTCTCTCTCGCACCTTTTGCCCCTTCACTTCCCTCTGCCTGTCCCTCCTTATTTCACTTTCTCGTTGCCTCATTCCCTATTTTTCTGTCCGCATCTCTCCCTACCTCCTTCACTCCGTCCTCTCCCTCTTCCAGACTCTCTGTCTTCTCCCCTCAACCCTTCCCTCTGTCTAATCCTCTCCTCGTCTATTTCCCTCCCTCCCTCTGAAACTCTCCCTCTATTTTCCACCGTTTCACTCTCTCCCTCTCTCCCCATCTGTCTGATTATCTCTCACCCTCTCCCTTTGTCTGGCTCTCTCGCTCTCTGTCCCCATCTCCTTCAGTCTCTCTATCTCTCTCTCTCTCTCTCTCCAGCTGTCTGAAATCCCCCCCTCTCTCTCTCCCTCTCCCCTTCTCTCGTTTTCCCTCTGAATGAATCTGTCTCCCTCCCTTTCGATCTGACACGCACTCTCTTGCTCATTCTTGCTTCCTCCTGTGACACAGACACGGGAGATGGTTGGGATGCTGGAGGGTGTGGGCAGAGTTGAGAGAGGTGTGGAGTTTGGGAGGAGTGAGAAAATGGGGAGAGATAGAAACGCAGGAGGAAGGCAGAAACAGCAGGAGAGCGAGAGAGAAAGGGATTGAGAGAGAGTGAAGTGGAGATGGGTGGACAGTCCCGGGGTGAGAGAGAGATGGAAGAGATCGATAAAAAGGGAAAGGGGATCAGAAACAGAGAGTGTGCAGAGAGAGAAAGGGAGAGAAATGAGTAGGAAGAGGGGTGAGTCCAAGAGTGGGGGCAAGGTGTAAGAGGGTGACTGAATGAGCGAGAGAGAAAGAGAATGATGCGATTGAGTGATGATGTGTGGAACAGGGTAGATAGATGAATTCTGCCGAAGACCAGGTCAGTGTGGAGCACCCAAAGATAAGAGCTAGGACAGATTAACTTAAACTTTCTCCCACCCACACCCTCCTCTCATTTATCTCTCCACCCTTCAGGCACTCTGCATTTATTCCTGATTAAGGGCATTTGGCTGAAACGTCGATTTTCCTGCTCCTCGGATGCTGCCTGAACTGCTGTGCTTTTCCAGCACCACCCTAATACAGATTAAGTTAACCCAACTCCTGAGGTCACGCCTGATCCCCTTTCTTTCCCTGAATACCAGGTGGAGGGGCTGAGTGTGTCTCCCTCCAGGTCAGCTTCTTCAAAACAAAGTCAAGCAACGATGAAATTAATTCTGTTACTCAGCACGTTTTAATGAAGATTTTTATTGTTGACAAACTGAAGTGGTAGGTGCAGTCAGTGGGATGGGTCATTTTCTCAGTGGTCCCTGAGTTGTGAGAAACATTGAAATGTGTCCCTGTAACCCAAGGTGGATATGGTTGGACAAAGCGGCACTAACGTCAGTCTGTTACGATGCTGAAACACTGAAATGAAATGAGAAAATCCCGGATGGATTGTTTAATGGTTGAATTTGATTGATTGATGAATTTTGGTAAAGGGATATTTCAGCACATTC
>NW_025180372.1:0-2365 GCF_004010195.1 Chiloscyllium plagiosum | reverse complement strand
CTGTACACCCACGGTTGTTTCTGCAGCCACTACCGTTCTCCCTGTACTCCCACTGTTGCGTCCTCTTCCCCCAAATGTCCTCTCTGTGCACCCATGGCTGTGTCCTCAGCCCCCTACGAACTCCCTGTACATCCACGGCTGGGTTTCAAATTCCAAACAACGCCAGCTACAAGTTTGCTGATGTCAACACTACAGCAGTACGGATATCAAACAACAACGCGTCAGAATATCGAAAAGCGATAGAGAGCTTGGTGGCATGGTGTGTTGATATTGACCTCTCTCTCTAATCCGGCAAACGTCGAGGACTGATCATTGACTTTATGAAGAAAGGAGGGGAAAACACGCCGTCCACATCAACCGTTTGAGGGAGTGCAGAGCATCAGGTCCCTCCGAGTGATGGTAACTCACAACCTGTCCTGAACTTCTCACATAGATCCGACGGTCGGGATGGTTCAACAATGCCTCTCCTTCCTCAGGTTGTTCAGGAAATTCAGCATGTGCTACATCTACAGATGCACCAATGAGAGCGTACTGTCCCGGTGCATAAGAGCTTGGTACGGCAACTGCTCGACTCAGGACCCTGAGAAACTACAGAAGGTTGGGTGCACAGCTCTGACCAACACGGACTCTAACATCCCAACCATTGATTCAATTTGCATGGCTCGTTGCCGCAAAAAGACTGCTAACATCTAACCTAGATTACTGAGGGAAGGGAGACAGGAAATAGCTGGGGCAATATCAGATATCTTTGTCACATCCTTGAACATGGCTGAGGTCCCGGATGTATGGGCAGTTGTTAATCCCCTTGTTTAAGAAAGGTAGTAGGGACAATCCAGTCAATTATAGACCGGTGAGACTGATGTCAGGGGAAGGGAACCTGCTCAAGAAGATACTGAGGGATAGGATCCATTCTCATTTGGATGAAAATAGTCTTATCAGTGATAGGCAACATGGTTTTGTGCAGGGAAGATCATGTCTTACCAACTCAATAGAATTATTTGAGGAAAAGACAAAGTTGATTGATGAGGGAGTGACTGTAGATGTCATGTACATGGACTTCAGGAAGGCGTTTGGTATGTTTCCTCACGGTCGCGCTATGGAGAAAGTGAAGTCACATGGTGCTCTAGCAACGTTGATAAAGAACTGGCAGGGCAACAGGAGGCAGGGAAAGGGAGTTTCTCAAAATGGAAGACTGTGACCAGTGGTTTAATTTAACATGTTTCTGGGAAAATATATGCATGATCAGGGAGCAAAGAGTTACAGATCCTTAGAAAATAGGCGATAGGTTTAGATAGAGGATTTGGATTGGCGCAGGCTTGGACCACCGAATGGCCTGTTTCTGTGCTTGGATGCTCTTTGTTCTAACATTATCAAAGACCCATCAGACCCAGTAATGGTGTGCTCCAACCTCTTCTATCAGGCTAAAAAGTACAGAAGCTTGAAAACACAGAGCAGCAAGTTCAGGAACAGCTTCTTCCTGACTATTATTAGACTGGTGAATGTACTCTCTAATCTCAGATAAAGCTGACCTTGTTCATGTTGATCTCGCCAAGTGCACTCCCTGTGCAGCGTAACCTACATGCCTCTCAGACATGTTTTACAGCCATTGTTCTGTACATCCTTGCTTACTATGATCTGCCTGTATATCTTGGTACACGTCAAAGTAAATCCACACCTCCCTCCCCACAGCTCCCTCCAGAGCTCACTCCGAGAGCGCTCCAGTCCTCACCCCGAGGTCCTCCCATTCCCCATCCCTAGCTCACTGTGGCTCCATCCCCAGCTCACCGTGTGCTTTGTATCTCACTATTTCTCTCACACTGTCTTTTTCCCTGCTTTTCTTTTCTCTGTCTTCCGTTTCTTTCCCTGAACTTACTATCTCCACTTCTCCCTGTCCATGTGACTGTTTGTTTCTTGTTCTGTTGCCTTTCTCTGTTTAACTCACTGTCCTTTTGTTTCCCTCGCAATGTTTCTCTCTCTCTCCTTCTACGTGTCTGTCTCTTTCTCCCTCTTATGATGGTGATGGCTTCTCTTATCTTTTGAAGCATGTGATGGCTCTTTGGCTTGACGTTGGCGATACAATAAATTCACTTGTGTTTTGGTATAGAACATAGAACATAGAACAGAGAAGAATACAGCGCAGTATAGGCCCTTCGGCCCTCGATGTTGCGCCGATCCAAGCCCACCTAACCTACACTAGCCCAAGATCCTCCATATGCCTATCCAATGCCCGCTTAAATGCCCATAAAGAGGGAGAGTCCACCACTGCTACTGGCAGGGCATTCCTTGAAATCACGACTCGCTGAGTAAAGAACCTACCCCTAACATCTGTCTTATACCTACCATCCCTTAATTTAAAGCTATGTCC
>NW_025180371.1:0-2365 GCF_004010195.1 Chiloscyllium plagiosum | reverse complement strand
CCAAAGACGCTGACATGCGATAAACATTTCAACAGTCTCTGAAACGGCCACGCAAGGGCACTCATTTGTATCAAACTACTCCGAGGTCTGAAAGGATGAAACCGGCCAGAACATCCAGCCTCAGCATCAGTGTCGGAAAAGGGAATGGGAACACAGTCCTATCGACCCTGCAGAGACCTCCTTTCTAACATCTGAGAGCTTGTGACAGCATTTACAGAACTTTCCCACAGACTGCACAGAAACATTGGGAATGGAAAACACATTTAACCTCCCCATTCTAGTTCATGGAAAAAATCTCAATGCACTTACCCCACACGGTATACATGTCCGTTAATGTGAGTAACCTTGGGAAGCTATAAAATAGGAAGTGCAGTAGTACGTTTGGTCCATCGAGTTTGCTAACCAATTCACTCTAATGGTGGTTGGCCCTTCATTTCCACACCGTACTCCTGCTCTCCCACCATCCCTTTACTGCCTCTAAATCCTTATTTATAATCTGTGTCTTGGTTTCCAGGTGCGAGCGAATTCCCCAGGTTCCCCAGTCAGTGAGACATTTATTCTCATCTCAATGCAGAGTGACCTGCTTGTACCAAATATTGTGGCTCCTTGTTTTAGACGTCCCAGCCAGGGGAATTATCATCCCTGCTTCCAATCTGTCTCACCCTGTCTGTGTTTTGTATATTTCACTGAGATCTCCACTCATTTTCCTAAACCCCATGGAATACTGGCCCAACCTCCCAAACTCTGCTCCCTAAACAAGCCCTAGTTTCCTAGTGTCCTGAAGAAGGGCCTGTGCCCGAAACGTCGAATCTCCTGTTCCCTGGATGCTGCCTGACCTGCTGTGCTGTTCCAGCAATAAAGTTTCAACTTTGATCTCCAGCATCTGCAGACCTCACTTTCTCCTCCCTAAACAAGCCCGTCATCCCAGAGACCAGTCTGGTCATCTTTTACTGCTCTCCACCAATGTCAGGTGTGTCCTTTCTTTCGCAAGGAGACCACACCTGCACACAATGCTGCACAATGCTCGAGATGGGGTCTCTCCAAGGGCCTGTACACTTACAGTAAGACACCCTTTCTCCTGGACTTGCATCCCTCTGAAATGAAGGTCATCACACCATTTATCTTTCTCACTGGTTTCTGTTTCTGCAATATTGCTTTCAGCGACTGGTGTACAAGAAGATGCAGATCCTTTTCAGTGTTGCAGCTCCCCACTTGGTGGATCTGTGTACACTGGTCAGCGTGCCAATGCCATGCCCAGTAGTGACTTCTGGTTACAGAACTCACTGCGCTGCAGGAAGCTCAGATGTTCATGCAGAAGGAAACAACAAAAAGGAGCATATGTCCCTTTGTAGATTAACATGTTCCAAACAATCCTTTTCAAATGGTAGGCTGCCAATTTATCGTTTCCACCAAAGGGCACACCATCACCTCTATCCACATTGTTCTCTATCTGTCACGTAATAACCCATTCACTCCACTTGTCTTCGTCTTCTAGGTGCTTTTTTACATCCTCCTCACCCACTCACAATCCCACATCCGTTAGTGCTGTCAGCAGGCTGGGATATATGGTATCTGATTCCAGCAACCAAATGTTTAAAGGGCATTGTGGACAGCTGGGCCCCAAGCACCGATCCCTGCGACACCTCAGCAACCGCCCTCTGTTAATTTCTATTTATTTATTTCGTGAATCTGGTTGTCACTGGCTGGGCCAGAATTTATTGCCTGTCCCTAGTTGCCCTTGAGAAGGTGGTGGCCAGCTGCCTTGTTGAACGCTGCAGTCCGCCTTCTGCTGTTGACCTCCAATGCCATTATGGAGGGAATTCCAGGATTCTGACCCAGCGACTGTGAAGGAGTGGTGATATATTTCCAAGTCAGGATGGTGAATCAATTGGAGGGGAACCTAAAGATGATGTTTTTTTCATACATCTGCAGCCCTTGTCCTTCTAGATAGACGTAGTCGTGATTGGGTGGATGGTCTCTGAGGATCTTTGGTGAATCATTTCATTGCAGCATGTAGATTGTAAAATACTGCTGCTGCTGAGCTTTGATGGTGGAGCATTGTGGATGATGAGACAGTCAAACTGGTTGCCTTGTCCTGGATGGTATAAAGCTTCTTGAGTGTTGTTGGGGCTGCACTCATCCAGGCAAATTGGGAGTCGTCTATCACATTTCTGACTTATGCATTGTTGATGATGGACAGACGTTTGGAAGTCAAGACGTGAGTTACTCGCCGCAGTATTCCTAGTTTCTGACCTGCTCTTGTAGTTACTGTGTTTATGTGGCGATACCAGTGAGTTTCTGAGCAAGATTACCTACCAAGACTTTGATACTAGGGAATTCAGTGATAGTAACACCATTGAATGCC
>NW_025180370.1:0-2365 GCF_004010195.1 Chiloscyllium plagiosum | reverse complement strand
CCTGTCTCTGTCCCCCTAACTATCGAGTCTGCTGTCACTAAGGTTCTGTCTCCCTTTCCCGTTTCCCGCTCTGTCCCAGAGCCAGTGGGATTGCCCCCGACCGGGATACTGCTGCTTTCCCCTGAACGGTAACCCCCCCACCCCACCCGCTCCCAACTGGTTCCCAAACGGGATACTTGTTTGTGAGGGGAATGGCCACAGGGGATTCCTGCCCGAACTGCCATCTCAGTTGCTGTCAGACTGAAACGGAATGTTAAAAGGACGTGACCGGAGCTTCCCTGGATTTTTAACTGAGTCGCTGCTCTCTGAAACCTCCCAAAACAACGCCTTACGGCTCACACTGCTGCCAACACATTGTCCAACAGCACGGCTCTCTCCCCCAACTCCTTATATGCTTTAGTTAGAGAGGGAGGGAAGGAGGGGGCATAAATTTGAGGGAGGGAGTAAACATTTTCGGGGGAAGCAGGGCATTACGAGGCTGTGGGGATTGCAGAAACAGATCGCGGGGGAAGGAAACTTGGGGAGAGAGGGAACACAGGGAAGATGGGATAAAGAGAACATGGGGGAGGGGAGACAAACAGCAGGGTGAGGGGGCAAAGGAGATCACAGGGAGGGGACATTGTGGGGAAGAGAGAGCAAGCTGGGAGGGGGTGAAGAAAGCAAGGTGTGGGGAGGAGGAAAACGAGTGCAGGGAGGGGAAAAGGCTTTTCTATCCTTTGTTTTCAAAGGGGCATGCCTATCCTACACTATCTTCAACCTATCTTTGAAAGCCTCGCACACAGCAAATGTGGACTTCCCTTCAAATAGCTGCTCCCAATTCTCATTTCCCCGCTCCTGTCAAATTTTGATATAATTGGCCTTGGCCCAGTTTCGTACTTTTCCCTCAGGACCACTCTCATCTATGTCTGTGACTGACAGTGTTTCAGACGATTAAGGGATATTCCGGATTGGTCCGAACTATAGAACGTTATGAAAAACCATCGACCAAGGCACAAACACAGGGTTCACCTGCAGACGGTTTTCTTAAATCTTCTGGAGGCGTTCTGAGGAGACCAGCACGGCAAGGGTCAGAGACCAGCTGACCAACCAGAGACCAGCTGATCACCCAGAGAGAGAGTGAGGGAGAGAGAAACCAGCTTCACAGACCCAGAGACAGAGAGAGAGAGACACATAGAGAGAGAGAGAGTCAGAGAAGGAGAGAGAGACAGTAGAGACAGAGAGAGACAGTGAGAGAGGCAGAGTGTGAGAGAGAGAGAGAGAGAGGGCCAGACAGACAGAGACAGAGCGAGAGGGACAGAGACAGAAAGATAGAGAGAGAGACAGAGAAAGACAGAGTGAGAGGCTGAGAGAGAGACTGCGTATATCTCCAAGTGACTCAGGACGTAAAGCACCAGTAGGATTACAGAGAGCATGCCTGTAATTAAAGGGTATTGTAACCTGTTTCCTGATAAAGACGGGACTGTGTACATTGGTATTGCCTCATGTTTGTACTGATTTGACCGTTTCAGTGTTGGTGACACCTGGGCACATTCATTCAGATCATTTCCGTTGGAGTTCTCGAACTTGTTTTAAGGAGGAATTGGACAACATCTTCATCTCTGGAATTATCTCATGATCTTCTACTGAGCTGTCTCCAAAGCAATTATATCCCAAAATTGTTTGCAAAACTCCAGCTGAGATTGTTCTCCTGCCTTCTACACTTGCAGCAACACTACCCGACCTTTATACTCTATTCTGTTTATAATAAATGTCAAAACTCCATTTGCCTTCCTTGTTAGCTGCTGCAGCTGCAATGATCAGAGGGAGGTCAGTGATGTATCTGGATGTACAGTGACAGTAAGGGGGAGGTCAGTGATGTATCTGGATGGACAGTGACAGTAAGGGGGAGGACAGTGGTGTACCTGATGGACAGTGACAGTAAGGGGGAGGTCAGGGATATATCTGATGGACAGTGACAGTAAGGGGGAGGTCAGCGATGTATCTGGAGGGACAGTGACAGTAAGGGGGAGGTCAGGGATGTATCTGGATGGACAGTGACAGTAAGGAGGTGGTCAGTGATGTATCTGGGTGTACAGTGACAGTAAGGGGGAGGTCAGTGATGTATCTGATGGACAGTGACAGTAAGAGGGAGGTCAGTGATGTCTCTGATGGACAGTGACAGTAAGGGGGAGGTCATTGATGTATCTGGGTGTACAGTGACAGTAAGGGGGAGGTCAGTGATGTATCTGATGGACAGTGACAGTAAGGGGGAGGTCAGGGATGTCTCTGATGGACAGTGACAGTAAGGGGGAGGTCAGTGATGTAATTGGTGGGCAGTGACAGTAAAGGTGGAGGTGAATGATGTATCTGATGGAGAATAACAGTA
>NW_025180369.1:0-2365 GCF_004010195.1 Chiloscyllium plagiosum | reverse complement strand
TAAAGTTCCAGTTCGAATGCCAAGCTTCTGGGACTTCTCTATTTGGCTTGTCCTGGGGTGGATGTGTTGTCCGAGTCAAAATGGTGCCTTTCCTCATCTGTATGTAAAGCTACTAGCGATAGTGGGTCATGTCTTTTTGTGGCCAGTTAATTTTCATGTATCCTGGTGGCTAGTTTTCTGTCCATGTGTCCACCGTAGTGTTTGTTACAGTTCTTGCAAGTTGTTTTGTAAATGACGTTTGTTTTGTTTGTTGTCTGTATAGAGTCTTTCAAGCTCATTAGCCGCTGTATTGGTGGGTTTATGGGCTACCATGATGCTAAGAGATCTGAGTAGTCTGGCACTACATTGGACAAACAGGCAGAAAACTAGCCAACTGGATACATGAACATCAAAAAGTCACAAAAAAGACATGATCCATTATCTTACATACAGATGAGGAAGGACATCACTTTGACTGGGACAACACATCCATCCTCGGACAAGCCAAAATGAGACACACATGTAAATTCCTACAAGCATCACATTCGAACTGGAACTCTCTCAACAAACTTGGATCCGATCTACCACAATCTGTGAAAATTAACAGGAAAATGACATCACCACCGGAAATGACATCACCAACCCAAGGAAACCTTAACACATAAATAAAAAGTGGACCATAACACCAGTGCTTCTTTGGAGGCTCACTAATGATGTTACCCAGTGTGGTGTTGAAATGTCTGAAAAAGAAACTTCAAGCTCAGTGAGCAAACTTACATCTATAGTTTCATCCTGGCACTGTTGAAGATTCATTTGTAGATGTATTGGTGATGAGGTTATAATGATTAGTTGTCGGGATGCGAAGGGATGTGAGAATGAGTAAAAGGATGAGGAAATGTGGGGCGAATGAATGCAGAGTGAACCTGGTGACTGAGACACTGAATTCAGCCACCTTCAGGTCACACGGCAGCCAGAGCTCCACTTCATTGCTGTAAATATACCAGGCTGCTGCAGTTCCTCATCTGGGGCAATTGTTGAAAAAACTGCTACGTTATGTGTTCTTATGACTTTACGTTAAGGCAGGGGCTGATTTTGTGCGATCGAACGATTGGATAAATGACACCGGTTCTATTATAGCGCTCCATTGCTGGCAAGAAAAACGCATTGCTGTAGTAAATCAGGATTTGTGTTCAATCATGGAGTGGGAAGCAGCAGGTTGACTGAATGTCAGCGATATTCCAGTTGACTGTGAGAATCGCAGCAGCGAGAAACAGACAGCTTTCATCTGACTGATCTCCCACTTGGATCACCAGTTGCTGCAAAGTGAGGGTAGCATCGCCCACCTCTGGAAATAATGCATATCGAGGGTGCGATTTTATTTGCTGCCTTCAGTATGCAAACAAATTGAATGTTTACATATGTATGGCATGTCCAGTTGTACAGATCATCAAAGTATTTTATGAATAAAGCATATTTTTGAAATGAAAAAAAAGCGGATGTGTACTGCCTGCAGGATTTCCCTGCGGCAGGCTATTTCGATGTGACCTTCAGGAGCGTGAAGAATTGCGAGCAGCTCCTGAAGGTCTTCAAGGAGAAGGAAGGGGAACCTCTGTTCTCCATCTTCTCGGCGGTCCCGTTGTGTTTGCTTCCTGCGCAGAGGAGTCGGGTTGTAACAATCCAGATGTACAACCCTCACGTCCCAGCAGCAGATGTCCTGACCTTCTTGAGGAGATACGTCCAGGTCGAGGGAGAGAGTACCGATGTGGTCGATCCTTTCGGGATCTGGACCAGCAAACGACAGGTCAGGGTAACCCTGAGTGTCGATGCCAGTGGGAACATCCTCCACCCACCCTCCAGCTTTGCCATCGGAGGAAGCAGAGGTTACCTGACATACGCAGGGCAGCCAAAAGTGTGCCGGACCTGCGGGAGGTCAGGCCATATGGCGGCGGATTGCAAGGTGACCGTCTGCCGAAACTGCAAGCAGGAAGGCCACCCGACCAAGGAATGTAAGGAGGCCAAGAATTGTAATCTGTGCGGAGAGGTGGGCCACATTTACAAGGCCTGCCCAAGACGAGGGGCCGCCACCTACGCACAGATGGCCGGAGGTGGCAACACGAGCCGTGGACCGCCCAAGACCAGCAAGGAACCACAAAACAGCACGGGAACGGTGTCTGGAGGCAACCAGAAGGAAGGGGGGCTGTAGCGGAGCAGACGGCAGACAGCGGGGAGGTGCAGCAGCCGATCCAAGCTCCTTCAGGACAGACGGAGGAAATGGAAGAGAAGGGACCAAAGGAGGCAGAGGATTGGATTACCGTGAAAAGCCGGAAGAGGAATCCTCCCAAAGCCACCCAGAGAGTGGGGAAGCGACACCTACATGGCGAGGATA
>NW_025180368.1:0-2365 GCF_004010195.1 Chiloscyllium plagiosum | reverse complement strand
AGAACCCCCTCTTTCCAAAGTGTGGGATGACGCACATAATCAGCTAAAATAGGCAAGATGTTTCCACATGGCTCCGTAATGGTGGGTCACACCAAAATCTCAACGAGAGTCAGTGAGTGGTTTTGCAAGTTTTCCTTATGCGAGGATGCAAGCATGTTGGTCTTAGCGTTAGCTCCAAGGCAGCCACACTGGCACTTCGCTCCTCAGTGGCCGCATTTCCATAGTTAAAGTAAGGGCCTGCCATTGGTCCGGGGGTTTTAGCTGGCTTGTTCCCAGTCCCAAAGATGTAGTACCGGGTCCTGCTGTCACGTTTTCCAGGTTCCTCTCCGGAATCAATTCTCAACAGTCGTTACTGGGCGGACATCTGAGGTTGATTCCGCCCCCCACGTGCATGTAATCTCAATCAACCTCTTCAGTGTTGGCACACGGCGTGCATGGATCGCGAGGTTGTTGGGCATATTGTGTTTTGCCTGTAATTTGTATTGTGGCATGGTCTTGTTCTGGTCATCGCAATAGAAGATCACTGTTCACTCCATTTGCGAACAGAATTTCTTAGACGATTTAGAAATTGACAGTACTGAATTCATGATCTGTGGGAGAAAAGACATACACAGACCTCGAGCTCCAGGCAGCAAAACATAAACATTCAGTGATAAACAAGCAAATGTGATTTCAACGCAAACCACAAAATGTTACCCTTTCTGCAAGCTTCAGTTACTCCGCGCTGAGGTGGGATCTTTCGCTCTCTGTCAACTTTCATCCCTTTCCCGTTTTTTTTTTGGCATCTGTTTCTTCCTTGCTCGTTAGCGGAATGAAACATTCACATTTCAGAACAGTCAAAATGAGAGAGTTTCAATTCTAACAACATTTTCACGCCAGATTGCCTGTGCTTCTGATTTAATCCATGGCCCAGGGGAAGTATAATTGAGTCTTTAGTGGCCGTCAAATGTGTCGCCTAGGCTAACTTCATCAATGTTTGGAAATCCTGAGGCATGCAACTATAACTACAGCAGTTTTGAATTCGCCAATTAAAAAATGTTGATCACGAGAGTGGATCAGGTCTTCTTGCATCATGCTCCAGATTTCAGAGCGGATCCAAGGCTTGTGAACTTGAATTTAACTCTCATAATCCTCGGACAAGCAAGTTTTTTAAAATTATCAATCACCGTAAATCATAAGAGGGGAACAGCCAGCAGGGGCAAGTCAGGATTAAATCCTTAACCAAATGTACTACTTTAATGTGATCATTTTATTATTTTGTCTTCCTTCAGGGGATCAGCCTGCAGGCTCAGGTCAGGATCATGCCCTTAATCAATTTTAGCGATTTGATTAGCTCTACACAATACTCACCCTTTCTCATACACCAATTCAAGTTATTGATGACACTGACATCGGTTCGCACAAGGTCATCTATTGAAGACGAAAATGCCAGTTGTTCAACGAAATCTTGAGAGGCAGAACGCGAGCAGTAAGAATTTTATTTCAAGCTGAATCATAGGTGGAACCTCTGTCCTAACCGTGAATCGGTAGGACTCCGAAGCACAACAGTAATTTACAGATCTATGTAGGAACCAAAAACCAGACTGAGACACAGGCTGACCATTACTTACGAAGTGTCAGGATGGTCTCAGGAACTACTGAAACAGGGTTTAGCTATCGGCATCAGCCCTAATTGGAGCTATGTATAACAAATGTGGTCCAGAATGGAAGTTATCACCCAAAATGCTTTTTACAAAGATCCGTTACACATATCAAACAGATGTCCTTTATTAGAGGAACCACACACATTGGTAATACACCATAAACTAATATATGGAGCTAAACATGTTCGAGCAACGAAGCTACTTGCTCTCTCAATACATGACAGTGGGGAAACATTGAGCAGGCAAACCGAGGCGCCGTGAACAGAGAAGCTGCACATTGGCATTATTCCTAATGAGAGAGGAAATAATGTATGTCTAGGATCATGCAAGCCAAACTCTCACAGCTACATGCCAAGTACGATTGTTCTGCTTGGTGAGGGGCACTTCAGCAAAATAGTTCCCCCACTGAGAGGATAATCATAACCAAAAAAATTGGCTCCCACACTCTGGTTTCCTCAGTCCCCGAGTCTACCTCTTTTATGTTCTGATATCTTAATTGCTTATTCATTTATGTTTTTGTTAAGATGTTGCAATTTTGTTATTCATGTATTCCCTTTTACGCTTACCATCGTATGATCATATTCTCTGATGCTCCTGTTTTCTTATTCTGTGACTTGTATTCTCCTCAGTTATTACATTCTTTATTCTGTTGTCTGATATTATTATCTCCTACCCTTTTCTGTTCTCATTTCGTTATGTTATTCTGTCATTCATACCTTTAC
>NW_025180367.1:0-2365 GCF_004010195.1 Chiloscyllium plagiosum | reverse complement strand
TTGTACGTTCTGGAGCAGCTTTTTAGTCCCCGCTGTGTTTTCCAATACTATTCCAACATAATTCACTGGCTTATATTGTTTTTATGCATCTGGCTTCCCAGTACTTTTTCTCAACCACTTGCACTGTGATTGCACGTGACCTAATTAATTGCAGTGTAAACACGAGAGCTTTATAAATGTTCTTTCCTCTTCAAAGGTTTCTTTTTCATTCCACAATAAGTTAACCTTTTGCTTATCACCAAGATCTACATTTGGGTAACCACGTGAGGAATTCTCTTTTCCCCAATTTCTGTCTCTCACGGATTGAAATTAATTTTGGAATCCAAACTTTGATTTTAAAACCGCCTTATAACGTTCAGCAATTTCGGCTGCTAATCTGGTCGTTTTAACTTTCTACTCTTTCACATGGGTAATCACAAACTCAAAAAGTGATTTTTTTGTGCTCCTCCAAAGTAATCGTCTCTCATCTGTTTACTCTAATATTCATTCCTTTACCCACCTATCAAAACTGCTTTGTTTGATTCTTTCAAAACCATCCTTTCAAAATCCCTGCTTAGATTCCTGAAATACTGCCTGTTGGATTCTGGCACAAGCTCATATGCACTTAAGGTGGCTTTCTTCAATTCGTCATACGTACCAGATACCACTTCTGATAGAGATGTGGATACCTCACTCGCTCTACCTACACATTTTATTTGGATCAACAAAACCCATTTTATCACTGCTGACTGCATTCGTTTAGCCACCTGTTCAAATGAGATGAAAATGCTTCGCATCCTTCTCATCAAATTTAGGCAGTGCTTGGATATATTCTAAATGATCCCAGCATTGGTTCCCATAGGTTTGCTCATCCTCATTCTCTTCCTCTTAACTTCAGCCTTCATATCGATCGATCTCAGCCTACATCCTTTCGAAGTGCCAGTTTCTGAAGTTCAAATTCCCTCTACTTCTTTTGCTTTTTGTTCCTTGAAGTGATTTTCCTCTTTTCTTTTTGTTCTGCTAGGGCTTTATGTTCTTTTTTATCTTTCCTCTGCTTTTAATCATAATTCTAGCAATTTCATGTCTTTATCTCGTCCTTTTTCTTTTGCTGTTAACTGAGGCGGTTTCATTCTCAATTGAATTTTAACCAGATCCAAAGATTTTGATAGCATTTCCACCAACTTTAAAGTCTGAGCAATTGCCATATTAACTATCCATTAAAATTGGAAGGAGCCAGCTGCAATTCCAGCTTTACTGCCAGTTCCAGCAGCTTTTCCTTGTTCACCTTTTGCAAAGCACCTCAAGTCACTCCTTCCACGCACAGAAAACTCTTGGTCGCTGAAAGAGCCGTTACTACAACAAGCACTGTTAAAATCATTAGAATTCAACACCCAGAACAAAAGACACTCACACATTCCACTCGCTGCCTTCGAATCCAGGAACCCTAATCCCAATTTGGAACTAAATAACAAATCCCACAAACACCTCCCATACTCTCATGGACCAAGCTAGTTCGTGTGAAGAAAAATTTTCAATAAGGTGGCTCAGACCTTAACTTTACTCGTTGCTTTAAGCGGTTCTAAACAGGATATTCCAGGAGCGATGCAGGTGACCCGACTCTTTTTATTTCCAGACGACTGAATGAAAGTCGAACAAAAGTGAGCAAAATTTATAATACATTTTACTTACCTGAAACACCAATTGGCCCTATCACAACTTAATGATGCTGTTCCAAATACTTGCATCAACCCCCTTGACAGAGAAAGGTAAAATCAAACATACGTTCTTACAGGGGATATGTCAAAGAGAAAGAGAGAGAGAGGGAGAGAGAGAGAGACGATCAGCAAGGCATTGCTTCTTTTGGTCCCCAGTAGCTTCTCTGTGTTCCCAGCTAAAACTTGTCTCCAAACTGCGATCAAAATAGCTTGCTAAAACCATCCTCATCCCTGAACCTGGAGAACTGGCAACTTCCATTTCATAATACAAGTGTTTTACTTTAAAAAAAACCTAAAAGCCTTTTCAAATAAAAGCTTCCAGACAGTTCAGAACGTATGCTTTTAGGATCCAACTGAAAACAACAGGATAACATATAAGAAATGATTTCCAGACAACTCGTACACGTTGGCATCATGGTAGCCCACAAACCTACCAAAACACTTCAAACAGCCATTAATAAAACTAAATGAGCCATGAGATACTACCAGCAAAACTGATGCCATTTAAAATGCAATGTTAAAGCTGTAAGAAAAAACACTACATCAGAAAACCAAGCAGAAATCCTGCCACCACGATATATGAACACGAACTCGCCAACGAAGCACATGACCCACTATCACTAGTATACAAAGAGACGCACAGAGAAGAACACAACTTTAACTGGGACAAC
>NW_025180366.1:0-2365 GCF_004010195.1 Chiloscyllium plagiosum | reverse complement strand
AAACTCACACCTTTCCACATTAAAGTCCAGTTTAGAACCTCTCAGCTGTGCTCTGCACCTTAGCAATGTCCCCCTGTAACCTGCAAGATTGTTTGGCACGATCTACAATTCCACGGACCTTAATACTGTCTATAAATTTACTAACCCATCCTTCTACCTCCTTCATCCGGTTTAGTTATAAAAATTAAACCAGCAGCGGCCCCAAAACAGTCCTTGGGGTACACCAGGAATAACTGAACTCCAGGACGATCATTTACCATCAACCACCACTCTCAGTCTTCATTGAGCGAGCCAATTTTTATCCAAACCACTAAATCACCCTCAACCCTATGCTTGCGTATTTTCTTCCATAGCCTCTCTTAGGGAACATTACCAAACGCTTTATTGAAATCCAGATATACACCATCAAACTCTGTAACCTCATCCACCTGTTTGGTCACCTTCTCAACTAATTCAACCTTCCCTGCACAAAACAGTGTTGACTATCCCTAATCGAACTGTTCCTCTACGTTTTATTATATTTCCTATCTCTTATAACCCGTTCCAACAAACAAAGTTTGGCTCACCATTTTAAAATTACCAGGGTTCACTCTACCTTCCCCCCCGCTACACTTATTGTACAAGGGGACAACATTTGCTATCCTCCAGTCTTCTTACACTATTCCTGTGGACAAAGAAGACATAACGATCAAAGCCAAACTTCCTGCAATATCCTCCCTCGGTTACCAGATACTTCCATCCGGCCCAGGAGATTTACTGACTTTCACACTTTCTAGAAGTGTGAACAAGCTCCTCCTTATGAACCTCAATCCCGACTAATAGCCTATATCGCAGTATTCTGCGCGACAATGTTATCTTTCTTCCTGTGTGAATACTAACGAAAAATATTTATTTCGCGGCTCTTCTTTTTTGTCCTTCTGCATAACTTCCCACTACTGTCCTTGACTGCTCCTAATATTATTCTAGTCTTCTTATACTCCTGACAAACCTATAGAAATCTTTAGGAATTTCCTTGATCCTATCTGCCAAAGACTTCGTATGTTTCCTCCATCTCTTCCTAGCTCTCGTCCGATCATCACAATGCAGAGTGGCCTGCCTGTATCTAATACAGGCAGGCCTTATTTTAGATGTTGCAGTCAGGGGAATTATCATGTTTCCTTCCAATCTGCCCCAACCTGTCTGACTTTTATATATCTCCTTCAGATTTCTATTCATTTTCCTCAACCCTGTGGCACACAGGCCAAGTCCAAACAAAATCTTCTCTCACAACAAACATCCCAGGGATCAGTCTGCTCATCCTTTACTGCACTCTTTTAATGTCAAGTTAAGGTAACCACAAATGCACACAATATAGCACAATATTTGAGACGAAATTTCACAGAGGCCTTGTACAGCTGAGGTAAGGCGCCCTTACCCCTGTACTCAACTCCCCCTGAGATGAAGTTCAACACACCTCTTATCTTCCTAACTGTTTCTGTTTCTGCGATATTGCTTTCAATGACTAGTGTACAAAGACATCCAAACCTTTTTCAATGTTCGACCAATGTTACACTTGTTAGGTCTATGCACACTGGTCAAAGTGCCGCAAGACCTGGATATCATTCAGGCTTATGCTGTTAAAGTACGCGTAGCATTCATGTAACATGACTGCTGGATGCTGTTTAATTCTCAGAGAAAGGAAGAGCTCATGCAACACCTCAAGCTCACTTCACGGAAACGTAATGACGCCATTCGGGCCACTGAACAGATTAAACAGGAAGATGGATAGCACATTAAGTCCCTATAGCCTGTTCCAAAGAAATAGATGAGTTTATTTTTATGGACCAGACCAGAGCCCATTAAAATATTTTAAGGTGGTAGCTAAAATCCAATCATTTTCTTATTCTACAGGAAAATGTAACATAACTGGTTCAGATTCAATGTGATTGATGAAACTACTCGATGTAAAGAAAAATACAGTTCACTTGAACCCTGTCATTAAAGTACAATAAAAAAAAGAGAAATTTAACTGAACAGTACTGGAAAACGTAACAAAATAGCCTATACAGAGACTATTATTAACTGACCGTACCGACATAGCGAGACCCCATAAATATATGCATTTGGCAAAAAGGCAAATTCAGACAGATTCCACCATGCAGTTCTCCCAGAGTAAAATAACAGAATCTACAGAAAGTTCGGAGATAGTAGCAGCCAGGCGACATTCACTGACGTTTCCAAATCTGTTGAGACCCGAACAGACTTTTATATTACTGAGATACCGAAACCTAGAAATCCTAATCTGTGAGCTCTAGCCACCCCATTTAGGCTGTATTAAAAAAAAACCCTAAAGCCTGCAAAGATGTTTACTCAAGGGGTGTTAACT
>NW_025180365.1:0-2365 GCF_004010195.1 Chiloscyllium plagiosum | reverse complement strand
ATTACTCCCACATCCTTGAGGGATGACAGTTACGCCCACATCATTGAGTGATGACTATTACTCAAACATCATTGAGGGATGACTGTTACTCCCACATCCTTGAGGGATGACTGTTACTTCCACGTCATTGAGGGACGACTGTTAATCTCACATCATTGAGGGACGACTGTTACTCCCATATCATTGAGGGACGACAGTTACTCCAACATCATTGAGGGACGACTGTAACTCCCACATCCTTGAGGTACGACTGTTAATCTCACATCCTTGAGGGACGACTGTTACTCCCATATCATTGAGGGACGACAGTTACTCCAACATCCTTGAGGGATGACTGTTACTTCCACAACCTTGAGGGATGACTGTTACTCCCACAGCATTGAGGGATGACTGTTACTCCCACATCATTGAGGATGATGTTACTCCCACATTATTGAGGGATGACTGTTACTCGCATATCATTGAGGGATGACAGTTACTCCGACATCAATGAGTATGACTGTTACTCCCACATCCTTAAGACCATAAGACCATAAGACATAGGAGTGGAAGTAAGGCCATTCGGCCCAGTTACTCCCACATTCTTGAGGGATGCCTGTTGCTCCAACATCCTTGAGGGCCGACTGTTACTCGAACATCATTGAGGGATTACTGTTACTCCCACATCACTGAGGGACAACTGATACTCCCACCTCATTGAGAGAAAACTGTTACTTGAACATCATTGAGGGTGACTGTTACTTGAACATCATTGAGGGTGACGGTGACTTGAACATCATTGCGGGATGAACATCAGTGAGGGAGAACTGTTACTCCCACATCATTTGAAGGATGACTGTTACTCCCACATCATTTGAGGGACGACTGTTCCACCCACATCATTGAGGGGAAATTGTTATGCCCACATCCATGAGGGATGACTGTTACTCCCACATCATCGGGAGGAAACTGTTACTCCCACATCATTGAGGAATGACTGTTATTTGAACATCATTGAGGGAGAACTGTTACTCCCACATCATTTGAGGGACGACTGTTACTCCCACATCATTCGAGGGACGACTGTTACTCCCACATCATTTGAGGGATGACTGTTACTCCCACATCATTGAGGGGAAATTGTTATTCCCACATCCATGAGAGATGACTGCTACTCCCACATCATTGGGAGGAAACTGTTACTCCCGCATCATTGAGGGAAGACTGTTACTCCCATATCATTGAGGCACGACTGTTACTCCCGCATCCATGTGGGATGACTGTTACTCCCACATCATTGAGAGGAAACTTTTACTCCCACATCATTGAGGGATGACTGTTACTCCCACATCATTGAGAGGAAACTGTTACTCCCACATCAATGATGGATGACTGTTATTCCCATATCATTGGGGGATGACTGTTACTCCTAATATCATTGAGGGACGACAGTTACTCCAACATCATTGAGGGACGACTGTTACTCCCACATCCTTGAGGGATGATTGTTACTCCCACATCCTTGAGGGATGACTCTTATTCCCACATCATTGAGGATGACTGTTACTCCCACATTATTGAGGGATGACTGTTACTCCCATATCATTGAGGGACGACAGTTACTCCAACGTCAATGCGGATGACTGTTACTCCCACATCCTTGAGGGACGAGTATTACTCCCACATCGTTGAGGTATGACTGTTAGTCCCACAGCATTGAGGGACGACAGTTGCTCCCACATCTTTGAAGGATGACTGTAACTCCCACATCCTTGAGGGTCAACTGTTACTCCCACATCATTGAGGGAGGTGTATTACTCAAACATCATTGAGGGATGACTGTTACTCCCACATCATTGAGGGACGACTGTTACTCCAACATCATTGAGGGACGACTGTTACTCCCACATCCTTGAGGGATACCTGTTTCTCCCACATCATTGAGGGATGACTATTACTCAAACATCATTGAGGGATGACTGTTACTCCCACATCATTGGGAGGAAACTGTTACTCCCACATCATTGAGGGACGACTATTACTCCCACAGCATTGAGGGACGACTGTTACTCCCACATTATTGAGGGACGACTGTTACTCCCACATCATTGAGGGACGACTGTTGCTCCCACATCATTGTGGGACAACAGTTACTCCCACATCATTGAGGGACGACTATTACTCCCACATCCTTGAGGGATGACTGATACTCCCACATCCTTGAGGATGACTGTTCCTCCCATATCCTTGAGGATGACTGTTGATCCCACATTATTGAGGGATGAAGGTTACTCCCATATCATTGAGGGACGACAGTTACTCCCACATCATTGAGGGTCGACTGTTACTCCCACATCATTGAGGGCTGACTGATACTCTCACATCC
>NW_025180364.1:0-2364 GCF_004010195.1 Chiloscyllium plagiosum | reverse complement strand
AGTTCCCTCTATCCCCCTTCCCTCTCAACCTCCTGTCCCACCCCCTCTCCTCCTGATGGAGAATTGTTGAACTGAGTGTGAAGGCTGAACTGAAATATGAGGTTTGATTTTTTGAGCTTCACCATGTTCTGTAAGAGTGACTGCTGTGGTTTGGGTCCAGTTATTACATTTACACTGACTGCAAGTACTTGCTGGAAGATTGGCTTTGTGAAGGCTTAATGAGGTCTCATCCTTAAACACATCGGAATTTTATTTAGTCATGTGTGGAATGTGGGGGTGGCTGTCTGGTCAGTATTTATTACCCAGCCCTAGGGACAGGAGCAGCTCATTCTGCCCTCGAACTTTTTCCACCATTCAATGAGATCATGACTGATATGGAGTTTAGGAGACTTATTAAAACCTCCCTCTTTAAAAAAAGCTTTTGGGATTCTGATCCAATATCCTTTGAAGTTTCTAAACAGTATATTTTATCATAATGCTTCGGTGAAAGTCTTGAGATGGTTTATTAAATTAAAGAGTGATGTCCATTGGCATGAGTCAGTCACTAAGTTGACGAAGGCTGTCACTTAGTCAACTTGTCAGGTCACTGGGCCTCTGACGATGAGCCCTCTTGGGATATCTGGTCAGCATAGACGGGTTGGACTGAAGGGTCTGTTTCCGTGCTGTATATCTCTATGTCTATGTCTCTATGTCTCTCTGGTGCACACTGCTGTTTGCACTCTGGTAATGTGTGTACCATTTACTAGATGCACTGCAGGCACTTACTGAGCTTCCTTCTATAGCACCTTATAAAAGTCACAATAGCACTGATGGTGGCCGTTTAGGCAACAAGTTGATGCCAACTCTGTGTAAAGCCACTCAATCAGTCCTGTTCCCCTACTTTAATCACCAAACCTTGCAGCTTTACATCCATCATGTGTCCATTCAATTTCCTGCTAAACCCCTGACCTCCACCACCGAGGAATACACTGGAAGCAGACGCATGGGGTCATCACCACCCATCAGCTACGAGGCCTCTTCAAACTCCCACAACATCCTGAATTGGGACTATACTACTGTTCCTTCACTATTGTTGCCTTAACATTCTGGAAATCGATCCCAACAGCTTCGTGGGAACACCGACACTACGTGGACTCCACCAATTTTAAAAGTTTGCTCAACACCACCTCCTCAAAGACAATAAAAGAATAGATAACAAATGTACACATTCCAAAAATAAATTATAATACAGCTAAAGATGACTGGACCATGAACAATACCTCAAGGAGCTTCTGCAAGTTCCTCAAACTAAATTAAATCAGCAAGAGACCCGGGGTCACGGAGTGGAAAGGATGAAAGAGACAGAGACTGAATGATATTAGTTATACCCATTAAAAATCAGAAATTCTTCGATTTGAAAGCTTGCATAATCATGCAGATTGGAAACTGCATCCATGCTGCTCTTCATCTGCCATTCATTCCCATCGATAGATGGAAAACTGTGGGCATTGTCCCTGCTATTTCCCAGTAGGTGCTGCTGGTGATTGAGACACTGAAGCAGCAACATGTGCCCAGAAAGTTACCCTGAAGGATCCAAGTTGTTACTGGAGAGTGAGAAGAGAAGGTGATCAAGAGATAAAATCCCTTGTTATCACACGAGGATCTTACCTTTATGCTTAGAAATGTTCTCCCAATCTGAAATCAGAAATAATAAACCAATAAAACAGGAGAAATCAGCATGTACTTAAATCCACACAAGAAAATGGACTGTGGTTTTTATTTAACTGCTGGCTGTGAATTGGACGTTGTTAGTCTCAAAGTGTTGGTCATGTTAATCCACAGTCTGGGTGGCAAGGAAGCAATTTCCTCATTCCAGTCTTGAGCCTTTTTAAAATCTATTTCAAAGTGTCATGTCAATTACAGCCATTACATTTTACATCCTCCTCCTGTGTGAGGGCACAGAGTGCAGGGACAGGTCAGTTGGTATCATCAGTAATGGCCACAGCAAACAAGTGCCAGACAATGACCATCTCTGAGAAATGGGTATCGAACCAGCTCCCTGACATACACTATCACCATCACTGATTGCTAACCAGCAACATTCTGGGAGTTGACCATTCACCAGAAACTTAACCAGATTAACTACATAAATACTGTGATGATAAGGACAGGGAAATCTGAGGTCAGTAACTCACTACCTGACTGCCGAGTGTCAGTCTACACGTTAGGAATGTGATGAAATACCTGTCACTTGCCTGGAGAGGTCCTGTTACAACAACACTGCGAAAGCTTGACCCGGTGCAGGACCAATCGGCCTGATGGTTCAGAACTCCACCCACCACCATTGCACTGAGACAGCAGAGTGTCCCACCTATAAACTGCACT
>NW_025180363.1:0-2364 GCF_004010195.1 Chiloscyllium plagiosum | reverse complement strand
TCTCTCTCTGTCTCTCTCTCTCTGTCTCTCGAGTGTCCTCGTGTCTGTCTGGGTCTCCCCTCAGTCTCTGACGGGTGTTGACCGCAGCCTCGGATTGTTCCACTGTAAACAGTGACCTGATTTCGGAGTTTGTACACAGGTCACACCCATGACCAAGGAGTGGAGTCATTCCAGATCCCCTTGTCCAGCGTTCACTGCAGTGCGAGTGTCTCTTTACTGTGAGTATTTCTCAAGGTTGATCTTTGAGATGAACAATCAGAGCCTGGCTTTGAGATTTAAATCCGCAAATATTATGACAAAGCGTTGAAACAAAGTCTGGTTACCTGGCTATCAATGGAACCGTCAAGTCAACCATTGGTACAGGAGGGGGCTGGTGAGCTGCTTGAGTCTGTCCTGTCAAACACAGCGGGTGCGGGATATAGGGTTAGTTCTGAACAGTTGGGGAACTGAGAATTTGTGAATAAGGGCGTGAGCTATCGTCTGTCCGTGCCTTGAGGTAGGGTTAAAGTGAGGGAACACCTCGGGAGAGAGCTCAACAGGGACTGGGGGTTTCAGGACACAGAATCCTGCTTTTTCATTCTTTCGGCCACTTGGGATGGTTTGTCTTTGGAAAGCTGGGCAATCAGAATTGGCTCAGAGCTGAATGATCCCTGGGATGGTGCTGTGAGGAGAGAGAGAGAGAGAGAGAGAGAGAGAGAGGAAGAGAACATGCCCACAGTCTCTCTTCATTCTTCAAGACAAAAGAAACTCAGGCCAGTAGAAAATTGAACCACTTTTTCACCCAGCGAGCACGAAGGGTGTGGAATGTGGAAATCCAGGGACGGCCGATCCCATGGAAGCATTCAGGAGGGGTATGGGATGGCCATTTGGATGGGAATGGGGTGTAGGGATATGGGGAGGATGGCAGGAATTTGGAACGAGGTTGGGGGGGGTTGCTGGGCTCTGGTGTCAAGAGGCGGCCTCTCAGAATCTGGGCCAGGTCACGATGGCCCAGTGGTTAGCCCTGCTGCCTCCCAGCGCCAGGGACCCAGATTCAATTCCAGCCTCGGGCGACTGTCTGTGTGGAGTTTGCACATTCTCCCCGTGTCTGCGTGGGTTTGCTCCCACAGTCCAAAAGTGTGCAGGCTGGGGTGGATTGGCCATGCTAAACTGTCCCATAGTGCCCAGGGATGTACAGGTTAGGGTGGATTGGCCATGCTAAATTGTCCCATAGTGCCCAGGGATGTAAAATTTAGGGTGGATTGGCCGTGCTAAATTGTCCCACAGTGTCCAGGGATGTAAAATTTAGGGTGGATTGGCTGTGCTAAATTGTCCCATAGTACCCAGGGATGTGCAGGTTAGGGTGGATTGGCCATGCTAAATTGTCCCATAGTGCCCAGGGATGTGCAGGTTAGGGCAGATTGGCCGTGCTAAATTGTCCCATAGTGCCCAGGGATATGCAGGTTTGGGTGGATTTGCCGTGCTAAATTGTCCCATAGTGCCCAGGGATATGCAGGTTTGGGTGGATTGACCATGCTAAATTGTCCCATAGTGCCCAGGGATGTGCAGGTTATGGTGGGTTGGGGAAGGCAGTGCGAAAAGGATTGTGAAAAGGGAAGGCGGGCCGAATGGCCTGTGTAGACCATTCAGTGATTCTATGATCGAAACATGGAAGACGTTGATGGGTTGGAAGTTAGTGAATGTTTGGAATTGTCTTCTGCAGAGAGCTGCGGATTCTGGCTTGTTGGGCATTGATAGATGTGGAGATATTAACGTTACCAATGGATAGGGTGGTCAAGTGTCTTTAGCAGAGAGGGCAGTGCATGGGTTCAGCCAGCTTGTGAGATCAGTAAGTAAATCAGGAGCTGGGGTTTCACAGAGGCACACAGCACAGAAACAGACCCTTCGGTCTGACCAGTCCATGCCAGCCATCATCCCATACTAAAGTTGTCATACCTGCCTGCTCCTCACTCCCACCCTTCGAAATATTTCTTGTTTCTATCAACCTGCAAATGGTGTAACCACACCCACATCTATCACAGGACTGAGTCGGGACATTCACGATGACTTTTGAGAGTGGGAAATCCTGTCTCACTAACTTGTTTGAATTTCTCAAAGAAGTGACGCGGAGGATCGAGCGGTGGGCGTGATCAGCATGGACTTCGGGCGGGCGTTTGACAAGATTCCACGTGAGAGACCGGTTAACAAGGTCAGGTCACAAGGAAACATGGGAGAAGTAGCCAACTGGATACAAAATTGGCTCAGAGGGAGAAGACAGAGGGTGGTAGTGGAGGGTTGTTTTTCAGACTGGAGGCCTGTGACCAGTGGAGTGCCACAGGGAACGGTACTGGGCCCTCAACTTTTCGTCATTTACATAAATGATTT
>NW_025180362.1:0-2364 GCF_004010195.1 Chiloscyllium plagiosum | reverse complement strand
CAGGCCTCTTACATTGAAGTAAATGCAGTTTAATTTAAAATAATGCCTCATCTTCTGCCTTGGGATCCTGCAACCACACGACATCAACATCGACTTCACCAGTTTCCTCACCCCACTGTCCCCACCTCATCCCAGATCCAACCCTCCAACTCAACACTGTCCTACCTGTCAAACTTCATTCACCTGTCTGTTCCACCCTCCCCTTTGACCTATCACTTTCACCTCCCCACCTGCATCCACCTACCGCCTTCCCAGGTACCTTCCTTCAAGCCCCACCACCACCTCGCTCCCCTTATTTATCTCTCAGCCCCCTTCCCCCCTCCATGTTCTTGAAGAAGGACTTATGCCCAAAACGTCGACTCTCCTGCTCCTCGGATGCTGCCTGACCTGCTGTGCCTTTCCAGCATCACACTCTCTCGACTCTGATCTCCAGCATCTGCAGTCCTCAATTTTTCCAAGTTTAATTCATCAGTCATTAGACTTTTTAAACTATCCAGATTTATTTAAAATCAAATTCAAAGTCCTATCTCAGCCATAGTGGGATTTGAACCGGCTTCCTCAGAACATTATATGGGTCTCTGGATTAATAATCTAGTGATGATATGTGACCTCACTTATTGCTCAGTTTAAAGAGAATAAACAGGGAGATGTTTGTGTCAGATTCACTTTTCACTGGAGTGACAAAACAGCGCAAAGATAAGCTCGTACACTGAGAATCAACTGTATCTATGTCAATCACAAAAAAGGGGGTCACTCCAGTTTGATTTGGGATACAGGCCTCCTTCATAAATTCACAACAGAAGCCAGACTGAGGCAAACACAGCATCATGACATATAGATGGTTTCCTCCTGAAGAGGCAGTGCAGCTGTGAAACTGTTGAGTGTATTGTTACCGCCTGAAGGCTGGGAAGAGACTAATTGGAAGATGAGATGCTCAGAGCTTCGCTGGAACAAGCAGGCTAACAGCAGGAAGGTGAAATTCCAGACACAGCGGAAAAGTCAAAAGGTTCAAAGCTTTGTACAGTCCTGCTCCTGGCCTCATGGGGTTACTCCAATACGTGAGATATGTGAATGAGCTCCTCCGACAGTGCGGCACTCCCTCAGAACTGACTCTCTGACAGTGCGGCACTCCCTCAGCACAGACCGGCCGACAGTGCGGCACTCCCTCAGCACTGAACCTCTGACAGTGCGGCACTCCCTCAGCACTGACCCTCTGACAGTGCGGCACTCCCTCAGCACTGACCCTCTGACAGTGCGGCACTCCCTCAGCACTGACCAGCCGACAGTGCGGCACTCCCTCAGCACTGACCCTCAGACAGTGCGGCACTCCTCAGCACTGACCCTCCGACAGTGCGACACTCCTTCAGCACTGAACCTCTGACAGTGTGGCACTCCTTCAGCACTGACCGGCCGACAGTGCGGCACTCCTTCAGCACTGACCCTCCGACAGTGCGGCACTCCCTCAGCACTGACCGTCCGACAGTGCGGCACTCCCTCAGCACTGACCATCTGACAGTGCGGCACTCCCTCAACACTGACCCTTCGACAGTGCCCACTCTCTCAGCACTGACCCTCCGACACTGCAGATCTCTCTAATTTCTGAACGTGTCTCCTGATGTTTGTGTACAATGGGCCTGGAGTAAATGCTGAATGTAAAGTGTTGGAAACCAAGTGTGGAAGGTGCCCGTCTGTCTCCCCTGCGCACACTCGGAGCCCTTTGGAGAGCTGGATGGATCCATGACCCTGTTCTCAGTGGAACTTTCACCTTTCAGAGTGATTGACCAAATGTTGGGAAATGGGAACCTCACATGAACAGTGTGCTTTATCATCTGCTCCTGACTCACAAACACACACTCTATCACCTTCAGAGTAACTGTGAAGCATCTGAGAGATCTGGTCAGAAAATTGTCACGTACATAAGGCGGGTTATATTGTCACTAAATTAGTTGCACCTACAAGGAGAGCAAAACATCATCCAATCACAACACAACACCATCCAGGCTCTCAAAACCAATCACAACATTGTCATCAAACCAACCAATAAAGGAGGATCCATCATCATTCAGAATAGAACAGATTACTGCAAGGAAGTGTACCGACAACTGAACAACCAGGAACACTACAGGCAACTACCTGCTGATCCAACCAAAGTGCACACCCGTGAGTTAAACACATTGATCAGGACTTTGGATCCAGTCCTTCAGAGTTCCCTACGCGCCCTCATCCCACGTACTTCTCGCATAGGCGATTTCTACTGCCTTCTCAAGGTACACAAAGCAAAGACACCAGGAGGTCCCATTTTATCAGGCAATGGGACCCTATGTGAGAATCTCTCTGGCTATGTGGAAGGCATCTTGAAACCCA
>NW_025180361.1:0-2364 GCF_004010195.1 Chiloscyllium plagiosum | reverse complement strand
TGATCACATATACTGAATGGGCATTCTCCTGATTTATCTCTCAGATGGTACAATGGTCTGCTGAGGAGACTTGGTCTGAGATCAAGGCGGGAATCTGTGTGAGAAACTGGAGAACGTTGATTGATTGTTATATGAGAACTTCACGTCTATTTACTTGGGAAAAAAAGGAGGCAGGTACAGAATTCAAGAAGATGCACAGGGAAGGTCTTGAACATATTGATGAAAGATGTGAGTAGGGATTCATGGTTTTGGCTGGTATAAAATTGGACCAATCCCCAGGTCCAGATTAATTACATCTCAGGCTGCTGTTGGAGACAAGGGATGAAAGGCGCTGATGAAAATGTTAAAGTAGAATCTGGTCACAGGTGAGGTGCCTGAGGACTGGAGAACACCCTTTATAGGAAGTGTTGTAGAGATAGAGCAGGGAACTATAGACTAGTGTGTTTCAAATCGGTGTTAGAGAAATTTTTGCAAAAAATATGTGGTGGTAGAAGGCTGTTTGTGTGACTGGAGACCGGTTTCCCCTGATGTACCACAATGATCAGCGCTGTGTCCCTTATTATTTTTGGTATTTATAAATGATGTAGGTGTGAACGTGGAGGGGGGATGGCATCGTGATAAGTAAGTCTGTGTTTGACACAAATATTGGCTGGGTGTTTGGCAGTGAGGAGGAAGTTCTTATGTTACAGGAAGATACAGATGGATGGATCAATGGCAGATAGGACGGAACCCTGATAAATATGAGGTGATGCACTTTGGAGGAAGGAACCAGACAGGAGAGTACACAATGAATGGCAGCATACCACGAAGCTCAGATGGTGCTTCTCTACACATCCGTGAATGTAACGGGGGAGGATCAAAGATTACGGAAGAAAAACAATGGAAAAAGGTAGGCTTATCCTTTACTAATCGAGGCATAGATTACAAGAGCTATGTAGCACTTTGGTTAGGTCAAGATGGAATACTATTTGGGGTTCTGGGAGCAACATTACAGGCAGGATGTGATTGGTCTGGAGGGGGCACAGAGATTCACCAGAATGTTCCCAAGGATGGAGCATATCAGCTATGGAGAGAGGTTTCATAAGCTCCAGAGCAGGCTTTGGGGGGCGTGATTCAGGATACGATTACGGCGGTCATGGACAGGGTGGATTGACAGCAGCTGTTGCTTTTAGACAAAGAGCCAAGAACAGGCGAACACACTTTTAAAGGGAAGGATTTGATATTTAGAGAGGTATCAGGGATTGGCTTTCACCAAGAGGGTTATGGGGTCTGGAATGTACCGACTGAGGATGGGGTGGTGGGGGAGGGGGGGGGGGAATGTTATCACGGGTCACGTCACAACCATTAAAAATTATTTGGACAAGCACTTGAAGTGTCAAACCATTCATGGGACTGATGTAGTAAAGTTGGAATAATATAGATCGTGCAGTAATTTTGATGCTACACAGGCTATGCTTCTGTGATTATATGGCTGTGGAAGGTCAATCATTGAACAGCTTAAGACAGGAAGTAATAGGTTTCGGAGCAGTACATTAAACAAGCATGAAACGTAGAAATTTCTCAAAGTACAATATACCAAGGTGAAATGTTGGCAATGATAATTGTAGCTTTGTTACAGTCAAAAACCAGCGAATGGTGAACAGGAAAATGGCAGACTATGAAGCAACTACTTCAATTCTGCCTTCATGAAAGAAGAAACATAAAAACTTCCAAGCAATTCTAGGTCGACTGAGAAAAAGCAGGAAATACAATCTTATCCGTAAATAAACAGTTTTGAAGAAAATATTTGGTCTGAAATCTGATAAATCCCAATGGCCTAATAATCTTTATCTCCGATTCCTGAAGGAGGTGACCATGGTAATAATGAATACTTTGCTTGCTGTCTTCCAATTTCCTGATGATCGAATTGACAGATTTGAGAGCAGAAAATATAACCCCAGTATTTCTAAAGGAGGCAGGGAGAAAGCAGGAAATTACAGTCTGCCTAGTGCCAAAGAAGCAATCAGGACAAGACAAGAGTCTATTAGAAAGAATATTTTGCCAGGGAACTTTGAGAATTAAATTAATTTGAAAGTAATGAACATGGATCAAGTCAATGCCAAATTATTAAAGTTGAATCATATTTGAGAAACCGACTGTGAAATAAACTATGCCGAAGCAATAGATGCAGTTAATTTGGATTTTCAAAAACTTTTTGATGAAGTTCCCAAGTCTAGTATTGTTTAAAATGCTCCTCCTTTAACAAGGTCATGCTGTCCTTGTTTTTTTTTCAAAGATGTCTTAAAAGCAGTGAATGCGAAATATCTTGGTTTGACTGCTCTAAAATAAAACCACGTACAATAAGGAGCAAGCTATGCTAGATCT
>NW_025180360.1:910-2364 GCF_004010195.1 Chiloscyllium plagiosum | reverse complement strand
CATTAATCTCTCTGTTTGCTGCTTCTAAAAAAACCCCCTCAGTTACTGTATTTATGTTGAAACATGAAACATTTTACATGGCAATCGATATTCCTTTTTGTCCTCATTATCCCACACACGTGACACTTATCTAGTTTGCTTCATATGTCAACGTATGTATGTAGAAATATATGCAACACATTGTAATTCCCTGAAAGTATTATAAACCTTGGGAGTCCAGTGGCGGTGACAGGAGATTTTGGGATGGAGATCTGCTAGACATTAACGATATTTTTGACACAAACGTAAAATTTCTATTTGGATGAAAAATAATTGAATTTGAGATGCAAGATAAAATTAGAGCGTGGTTTCTCATTTGGATTTTACTTCAAATCGCAATTATCTTTAACTTTGGGAGAGATATACATTTTAGAGATAGGTTAAGCATTTTCATAAAGATAATTCCAATGTTCGGTTTATAGTTTAAATTGCGCTTTATCTGATTAGTGTATATTTCATGTGAGAAGTTGAGGTTGTTTGCAAGGAAGGGTTTTGTTATTTTATTTTGTGTAGTATTCACTTGAAGGCAAACGTTTAGCAAAGAGGAAGATGATAACTAGCCATGGTAACTGTAGAGTTCTACGTGTCAAGAATGCTTGAAATTTGTTGGATAATGTGTTTGGTTCAAATTCGACAAGAGACCGAATCGGAATGAATTACATTAAAACATTTGGAGAGAATAGGAGTTGTAGGAGCACTGGGCACAATCACTCCATTTTCTGAGACGAGATGGGATGGGATGGTGTCAGAGACTATAATATTGCAACGAGGAGAAACTAAGGACTGCACAAGCTGGAAATTAGAGTCGAAACGTGTGATGCTGGAAAGGTACAGCCCATTAGGTAGCATCTGATCAGCATGAGAGTAGAAAGTGAGGATTGAAGATACTGGAGATCGGAGTCAAATGTGTGGTGCTGGAAAAGCTTCATTCTTGATGAAAGGCTTATGCTCGAAACGTCGATTCTCCTGCTCCTCGGATACTGCCTAACTAGCTGTGCTTTTCCAGCACCAGACTTTGCCTTGTTCAAAAATTACAAGTCAGGTAGGTGAGGCAATTTCAAAAGCTTGTGGAAACTTTTACTCAAGATAGAATTGAACAGAACAGCGAGGAGAGAGGGCGGAGAGAACCGAGGACTGCTGGAAAGTTGAAAGTGGGTGAGATCAAAACTCGAGACCCTAGATCGTAGAGTTTCCCTCCCACCCAGCTGCTCTAACTAATATTCTGGAAACTCGTAAGTTTTCACGTTTTCTCTTTTTTTCTGTTTTCATCTCTTCCTTGTTTAGTTCTGTGTGGACTTTCAGATGAGGGAGATTTGAATGATAGGGCAGTTGCATGTTCGTCTTGCAGAATGTGATAGGTAAGAGACATGACATGTATCTCTGCTGAACGCATCTGCGAGAATTGCACCCACATC
>NW_025180360.1:0-447 GCF_004010195.1 Chiloscyllium plagiosum | reverse complement strand
ACACGTGGCTGTGAGGCTGGTGCAGGAGAGGGCTTCAGATATATAGACCATTGGGATGCATTCTGGGGAAGGTGGGACTTGAACAAGGGCGGGTTTCACCTGAACTAGAGGGGCACATATATCCTGTGTGGGAGAGTTGTTTGTGTGGTTCGGAAAGTATTCAACCATTTTTACAAGGATGTGGGAACCAAAACTGCAGAAGGGAGACGGTAGGGGGTGGGGGGAGAGAGGAGGTTGGTGATGGGACAGTTACATGATGGAGGGAAATATCGGGAAGATTTATGACTTGATGAAAAAAAAAGAACGGTTAAAGTATATCTGTTTTAACGCAAGGAAATTCAGAAATGAGAATGATTAACTTAGAGGGTGGATCAGTATTTGTGAGTATGATGTTGTGGCCATAACAGAGACGTCAGTTTCACAGGAGCAGGAATGGTTGCTCGATGC
>NW_025180359.1:0-2364 GCF_004010195.1 Chiloscyllium plagiosum | reverse complement strand
TTCTGGAGTGGAGCATTCTTTACACCTGATTGGATATTCTATAGCACACCTTCTGACATGAAACCCGGTATTCTCCACTGCAGCCAGCTTTTCTCGGATTTCCTGGTGTCACCTCTGATCTGCATCATGTGCAAATATTTTACTGAAGACAAAATGCTTGTGAACGTCTGGTTCAATCCATATGTCCCGAAATGGGGATTTTTGCAAGGCAGGGATGATCTGACAATTCCCCGTGTTACTGAAACAGTGATCTACAGTGGGCTGTAGGTGGTGTAGAGAATGATACAGCCCACTGGCTGGTTATTGTGCTGGGTTCTGTTATTCAGCAGAGTTTGGAAAAGCTGAGCCGCGGTGTGGTTCCCGTTGATCTGGGCGGGGTTCAGCAATTTACTTTCTGGGCAACGACTGCTGCTGTTCGGGAAGACAGTGAGGTCATTTATACCCGGGTAGTTTTCGAAAACGTTCACATCGGAGGTAATGAAAGGATGTATTGATATGCTGGGGTTCAAGTCTATATATCTATTGGAGTTTCCGCACTGGGAAGCAGGTAAAGCCACCAGGAAGGCGAAGTGTTCTCTCCCATAATCAGACGCCCGGTGCCCAGCACCAAGTGGAAACTGAAAGGGGTAAAGTCAGGGTGTGAGTCAAGGGACGGACTTCAGGTGAAACATTCTCTGTGCAGTGTTAGTGGGCCCTGTTTGAGATGTGTTATTTGGAACAATGCCCATCATATTAAAGAAAAGGTGAAACCCTGCAATTCACATTTCAAATTATTGCATGGGAAGGTCAATGTTGCTATCTCAGTGTTGTAGTAAATTCTGGGATCAGTGTCAGGTTTAAAGACAGAACCAGGGTGATGCGACAGAAAGCAGAACATTGTTACTTATTTTTGTACAAATCCTCCTGCAATGAATCACAGAATGCCACAAGCCTTCTTGATAACTCACTGTACCTTCATCATAAGGTCCTTTGACTGATGCACTACTCGGTGCTCCATGCCATACGTATTGATTAGAAACAGAGAGAGATGGGGAGAGAGAAAGAGAGAGACAATGAAGGCTACATGAGCAGTGAACGAGAACTGGAGGTAGAGAGAATCCTGGAAGAATTGGAAAACAGAAAAAGTTTGGGGCATAAGGACAAGGTGTGGAGCAACTGGAAAGCAAGGGAACAGAAGAAAGGGACAGAGAGAAAACAAAGACTTGCAAACTGACAGGAAATGGGAATAGTAGTGAAGGAGACAGAGGGAGACAAAGGGAAACTGAGAGGTGGGTGACGCGATTCAGTAAACAGTAAAATGTTGCCTGTGTGTGGGATTTGGGCATTTTCTCCAAAAATCACTCCGATGTATTTCACTGTCTCCTTTATTTCAGGGTCAGTGGATGCTATCGATTTCACTCTTAGTGATGTACAGCACCCGCCCCCCCACCGCTTACAGAGCTTGTTTTTTAGATTACCATCAAGTCCCACACTGACCCCTACATTTGCCCCTTCACCTAACACTACAGGCAATTTAGCATGGCCAATTCACCCGGAGGGGAGAATGTGTAAACTCCAGTCAGTCGCCTGAGGCAGGAATTGAACCCAGGTCTCTAGCGCTGTGAGGCAGCAGTGCCAACCAATGTACTACCGTGCCACCCTGATCAGGTAAGATCTGTTTCACTGACACTTACCTTTTAAAAATGCCAGTCACGGCATGGTTATCCAGTACAGCCGCATCTGACATGGGGATTGTGAGCAGCACCAACAGGAACAGGCAGAGTGTCCGCATTTTTCAGATTTGTCAGCACCCTTTAACCGTACTATAGGGAACACACAGACAAAACTGGAAAAGATGAAAGGAAAACTTGTTCAATTCATAACTACATTGGCAAGAGCGTGAAAGATATGCAGGGACACACATGTTGGCAAACAGAAACTGTCGCTATCGTCCTGGTTGGTGTTTGCCATTAATTAAGCAGAAGGTCTGGTTACCTCCCATGGGTACAATTTGCAGGTGAAGATTGGAGTTTCTTCCACGAGTTATGGGGTATAGCCAACCTTTCAGAATAGGTGCAACAGGCCCACAGCTCTCTTGGAGGGGGTCGGTGGAGGAGATGTGTTCTCAGACTCCAAATACAACAGGACCTTGAAAATGTCCAAAACAATGTGCACTTACATAGAACCTTTAAAGGATTGAAACATCCCACAGGATATTGCACAGGTTCCCAATATTATAGGAGAAAGTGAGGTCTGCAGATGCTGGAGATCAGAGATGGAAATGTGTTGCTGGAAAAGCGCAGCAGGTCAGGCAGCATCTAGGGAACAGGAGAATCGACGTTTCGGGCATTAACCGAAGAAGGGCTAATGCCCGAAACGTCGATT
>NW_025180358.1:0-2364 GCF_004010195.1 Chiloscyllium plagiosum | reverse complement strand
GGTGAATGTGCTCAGTTTTTTTTTCCCAGCATCGGGGAATCAAGGCCGAGAGGGTGTCAGTTTCTGATGAGGGGGGAAAAGATAAAAGGGAACCTGAGGGGTAACTTTTTCACACAGAGGGTGGTACGCACATGGAATGAGCTGCCAGTGGAAGTGTTTGTGACTTGTACATTAACAACATATAATGGTGACTGAGGTACATAGGAAATGATACATCAAATCACAAATGAAAGAAAACATCTTGCAATCGTACAATAGAGACACTGATATCTGCTCTGTGTTTCCTGTTAACCAGCCAATCACTAACCCATTCCAATATTAAAAACCACACAACACCAGGTTATAGTCCAACAGGTTTAATTGGAAGCACACTAGCTTTCGGAGCGACAATCACCTGATGAAGGAGCGACGCTCCGAAAGCTAAATAGAGCAGTGTGACCTGATGGAACCTGAGCATTCTGCTCAGTACAGTCCATCCCATCCTGTCGGTTAGTGACAGGTCATTGGGATAAGGATTGTCTCTGTGTTCAACGACAGACAGTGAAACTGAACAGAGCAATGGATTGCTGCTTCCAATGGTTTCCCATCTGGGCACATTGTGGGGAAAGATTTCCCTTTTGGATCACTGACTGTAATTCCCCTGACACCGTGTCATTTTGTGTTTCAGAGATGCAGTGTCCACCACACAGTCACTACCAGACCTGCACTAGCGCCTGCCCAGCCACTTGCACTGATCCTAACGCGCTGTTGTTTTGCAACGAGCCGTGCGTGGAGGGCTGCAAGTGTGACCCGGGTTACTTCCTGAGCGGAGGTGTGTGTGTGACCTCCGCTGAGTGTGGCTGCTCCTTCCAAGGTCGTTACTACAGCAAAGGTGAGAGTGTCATCCTGACTGAGAGCTGCAGTCAGAAATGTAGCTGCCTCAACGCCAGTGTTGGCATCAGCTGTTCCGCTTTCAGCTGTGGGCACCATGAAGATTGCCGCCTGGTGAACGGGGTACGGGGCTGCTACCCCAGAGCACGTGGCACCTGCTTCGCCTCCGGTGACCCCCATTACACCAGCTTTGACAGCAAGAGGTTTGATTTCCAAGGCTCTTGTAAATACACCTTCAGTAAGTCGTGTGGAGAGGCCGGGAACCTGACCGCATTCAGTGTTGATGTGGAGAACGATCATCGCGGATCCCAGGCTGTGACCTGGACACGTCTGGTTGAAGTTCAGGTGTATGGCCATCGGATCCAGGTGTCGAGGAGTCAAACGGGCAGCGTGCAGGTAAACACCAGGACAATGAGAGGGATTGACGCTGACAGCACAGAGAGAGGATGTTCGGCCCATCGTGGGTATCAGAGGGATTGTGTAGATCCTGAATGCCAGGGAATCACATTCCCAATTTCAGTCTCCCCGAGGTGTGCTCTCCAGACTCCCCCTTAACCAAAATGTACCCCCATACTGACCGTGGGGTTTGTAACCCTCCCTCCTGTATTGACTCTCAATGACCCTCTGGCTCATTCATTAATCTGCGAAAGGGAGTGTTAGAATCCCCACAAACAGAAAGAGGCCGTTCTGCCCATTGAGTGCGCACTGACCCTGGGAAAGGCATCCCACCCTGATCCATTGTGCCACAACACAATCCCAATAACCTGCATCTCTCATAGCTAAAACACCTGGCCTCAAATCACTGGGCACTACGGGACAATTTCCCACAGCCAATTCACCCTAACCTGCATGTCCCTGAGCACTAGGGACAATTTCCCATGGCCAATTCACCCTAACCTGCATGTCCCTGAGCACTAGGGATAATTTCCCATGGCCAATTCACCCTAACCTGCATGTTCCTGAGCACTAGGGACAATTTCCCATGGCCAATTCACCCTAACCTAGCCGCATAAAGTCAGTGGCTTCATGAGCAGGCCAGAGGATGGGAATCCTGCAGCGAGTAACTCCCCTCCTGACTCCCTCCAAAGCCTATCCCACTGTTGACAAGGCACAAGGCAGGAGGGTGAGGGAATACTCCACACTTGCCCTGAATGGTGTCAGCTCAAACTTCATTCGAGAAGGACAAAGCAGCCCCCATTCGATTATCGCCACATCCACAAACATCTCCTCCATCCACCACCGACATTCAGTAACAGCAGTGTGTACCATCCCCTGCCCCCCCCAGTGTGTACCAGCTACAAGATGCGCTGCAGAAACTCACCAAAGACCCTCAGGCAGCATCTTCCAAACCCACGACCACTTCCATCTAGAAAGACAAAGGGCAGCAGGTACATGGGGACACCGCCCCCTGCAAGTTCCCCTCCAAGCCCCTCACTGTCCCGACTTGGAAATATATCAGCTATTCCTTCCAGGGTCAGAATCCTGGGATTCCCT
>NW_025180357.1:0-2364 GCF_004010195.1 Chiloscyllium plagiosum | reverse complement strand
AACAGTGAAGTACTAAGAAATCCACTTGCCATAATAAGGTATAGGCGTCTATGCATCAAGTGCTCGAATTTGGAATTACATCATTTAGCTGTTTGTTTTTGACCAAAACTGAGGTTTGGGCTAGAGAGAATTGTTCTGTGATTGAGGTACCAGTGACAATATGTCGCTAATCTGTAAGTCACACCATGGTTGCATAAGAAAGGCAGTCCTTTCAATGCATTAATCTCAGCAAATCATAGCTTTCCCAAGTGCATTCCCTCCAACACTGAAACCCCTCACACCACGGAATGAAACAAATTGATGAGATACACAGCAGTATTTACCCACGAGGGCGGCATTGAGCTGTTAGACACAGTCATGGGTAGATTCATGAATATCAAACGACATTCAAGGCTTTCAAACAGGATGGCAACTGATGACCAGTAAATTCCACGTTACAAGCAAATATCTGACAGATGGGAAATCTGCTCCCAATGACTTATCTCGATTGGGCTTACAGTGGCCTTAAAAAGACACAGACACAGTGGTGCACACTGCCTAAAATTTCACCGGTTATAAATCACACAACACCAAGTTATAGTCCAACAGGTTTAATTGGAAGCACACTAGCTTTTGGAGCGACGCTACTTATCACCTGATGAAGGAGCGTGAGCTTCCAATTAAACCTGTTGGACTGTAACCTGGTGTTGTGTGATTTTTAACTTTGTACACCCCAGTCCAACAGTGGCATCTCCAAATCATAAAATGTAACCGATCTCTCTATGAAATATTGCTGTTTAGTCTCACGCTAATCTCCACCCGGTCCTCGATTCGTGACACAATTAAATGCAGAAGTATGGAATTAGTACAACAGATTATGCCTTTCGGTCCATCATGTTCATACAGCTTGATAGCAGTGAGATATCAATAAGGACAAGCTCTCACCAGCCAGGACGATTGCATTGATCGTGGCGAAGGGGACTGCGCAGTTACCTAGAGATCTTGCAAGGGCAGGACTCACAGCTATTTCGAAGCAAAAACCCATTTCACTAAAATACCTGCCGTTGGTATCAACTACATAAAGTCACAGCCTTAGATCCCAGCCAGATTTCTGCACATACCTCCTACAAAGATATTCAGATAATTTACAGCAAAGCATCCAAAGTTCTGACTTTATCCAAAATAAATTTATGAACTTGAATAAATACACATTTTTTTTCAGCTTGTTATCTCACTGGAGGTTACCAGGTTCCAATCCCATTTACAGACAAAGTGTGAATCGGTTGATAGCATCTCTGTCTACTGAAATATCAAACAGTGATTCGCATCTCTCATCAACATACATCACCCCAGCCTCGCACGCCCGAATGCGTTTGTTCATCATTAATCCTCATTTTCTTCAATCATTAATATCAAAAAGGGAACCATCATACGGACTCTTCAGGCCACCCACTCTCTCACTTTTCCAATGCGATGGATCTCAGAACTGCACATAAAACTGTTGCTGCGGCCCAGCCGGTGTTACGGACAATTTTGGCAACGCCTCCCTTGTCTCTGTCTCGGCTGGTGAAGTGAAGTACCCAGTAGATATAGAAGTCCTCACATCTCTTTGATTTTACTGTGTTGTTAGAGTCATCGAGTCTTGGAGACCTACAGCGCGGAGACAGGTCCTCTGGCCCAATATGCTTCATGCTGTGCAAAATGTTCGTCCGTGCTAACTCCATTTCCTTGCAATTGTCCTTGTAAACGTTTCCTATCGATGTACTTGTCCAAATGCATTTTAAATGTTGCTAAATATCCAAATCAACCACATCCACACGTATTTCATTCCATTGGCATACCAACAGCTGTGTGAAAAAAAATCCCCTCAGGGTCCCTTTTCTTCTTTACCCTTTAACCTTAAACTGATACCCTCTCGTCCTCAATTCCTAATTATTGTTTTGCATTGCTCAGACATGAACGGTTTCATTTGCTCTTCTACCCCATCTGATTATTTCAGGTTTTAAATTGCATTGCCACAGCTGAGGAAGGGCGTTTGCAATTCTTTAGCTTAATCCATATTAAATCACATGGCCCTCTTTGGAACTGCAGTTTCTGACTGCGACTAATCCTGCTCTGCTCTTGATTTTTCACAATTAACCGCTTGCTTCTGAACAAAATGTTTTGAAAGAAGGTGTGTCGTCTAGTCTTTGTTCTCTCTTTTATCGATGTTTCGTGAAAACATTTGCGGAGGTCTGGGTAGCGACTATAGCGGCTGGTGGAATGTGGCGAGCCACATTTCTGGTTGAGCTGAACAAACGGATGGCTCGATAAGGATTGTATCATATGCTTCTTCGAGGGACGAACTGATCTTGCCAAAGAATGTGATGATACAGTTCTTAATAT
>NW_025180356.1:1547-2363 GCF_004010195.1 Chiloscyllium plagiosum | reverse complement strand
TGCTGTTCCGAATCTTGTTCAAAGCACTGCTCCTGATCTTGTTCCCAGTGCTATTCCGAATCTTGTTCCCAGTGCTATTCCTGATCTTGTTCCCAGTGCTGTTCCTGACAATGTTCCCAGTGCTGTTCCTGATCTTGTTCCCTGTGCTACTCCTGATCTTGTTCCCAGTGCTGCTCCTGATCTTGTTCCCTGTGCTGCACCGGATCTTGTTCCTCATGCTGTTTCTGATCTTGTTCCCAGTGCTGCTCCTGATCTTGTTCCCAGCGCTGCACTGGATCTTGTTCCAAGTGCTGCTCCTGATCCTGTTTCCAGTGCAGCTCCTGATCGTATTCGCAGTGCTGTTCCTGACCTTGTTCCCAGTGCCACTCCAGATCATGTTCCCCATGCTGCTCCGGGTAATGTTTCCAGTGGTGCTCCTGATCATGCTTCCAGTGCTGCTCCTGATCTTGTTCCCAGTGCTGTTCCGAATCTTGTTCCCTGTGCTGTTCCTGATCTTGTTCCCCGTGCTGCTCTGGATCTTGTTCCCATTGATGCTCTGGATCTTGTTCCCAGTGCTGCTCCGGATCTTGTTCCCAGCGCTGCACTGGATCTTGTTCCAAGTGCTGCTCCTGATCCTGTTTCCAGTGCAGCTCCTGATCGTATTCGCAGTGCTGTTCCTGACCTTGTTCCCAGTGCCACTCCAGATCATGTTCCCCATGCTGCTCCGGGTAATGTTCGCAGTGGTGCTCCTGATCATGTTTCCGTTGCTGCTCCTGATCTTGTTCCCAGTGCTGCACTGGATCTTGTTCCCAGTGCTGCTCCTGATCTTGTTCCCAG
>NW_025180356.1:0-576 GCF_004010195.1 Chiloscyllium plagiosum | reverse complement strand
CAAATCTTGTTCCCAGTGCTGTTCCTGATCTTGTTTCAGTGCTGATCCAAATATTGTTGCCAGTGGTGCTCCTGATCTTGTTCCCAGCGCTGCTCCGGATCTTGTTCCCAGCGCTGCTCCTATCTTGTTCCCTGTGCTGCTCCTGATCTTGTTCCCAGTGCTGTTCCTGATCGTGTTCCTAGTGTAGTTCTGGATCTTGTTCCCTGTGCTGCCCCTGATCTTTTCCCAGTGTTGTTCTGGATATTCTTCCCTGTGCTGCTCCTGATTTTGTTCCCAGTATTGCTCCGGGATCTTGTTCCCAATGCTACTCCTGATCTTTTTTCAGTGCTGCTCCTGATCTTGTTCCCAGTGCTGTTCCTGATCTTGCTCACAGTGCTTCTCCTGATCTTATTCCCAGTGCTCTTCCGGATATTGATCCCAGTGCTGCTCCTGATGTTGTTCCCAATGCTGTTCCTGATCTTGTTCCGCGTGCTCCTTCTGATCTTGTTCCCAGTGCTGCTCCGGATCTTGCTCCCAGTGCTGCTCCTGATCATGTTCCGCGTACTGCTTCTGATCTTGTTCCCAGTGCTGCTCCTG
>NW_025180355.1:0-2363 GCF_004010195.1 Chiloscyllium plagiosum | reverse complement strand
CCCCATGTCGATTGACAGAGAGCTACAGGCTCTCAATGAACTCGGGACACTTGAATGCACAGTTAGTGTTTGACAATGCATTGAATGTCACTTTGTGCACCATCCTATCAGCAGCTACAAAACTTCATTTTGAAAGAATTAGTCATTCCCCACCAGCTTCAAACATCCATGGAGACCATGGGTCTGCCTTCTTGGAGATTGAAGACAATTATTTGGAGAATACTTTAAAAATGTTGGCTTCATTTCGAATGCCAGAAAACCATGTTAAGGTAACACTTACGTACTTTGAGTAATTAAGTCACGTGGATCAATTTGGAGCAGTCGATCTGTGCAGCCCCAGCTCCATTTGTTTGCAACGTTAGAACATCTCTGACCCATTCCTGTTCCTGTGTTAGTGGCTTGAGAAGCCGAATGACCTCTTCCTGTTCCTTTTTAATGAAACCGGGAGTGAAATCGTCTCGTTCTGATCCTGTGTAAGTGGGTGTCGGAGTGAGCAGATTCCTTCTCTTCCTGTTTTATAGGCAGGAGGAAAAGAATGGACTATCCCTCTTTTTGCTCAGTAGTTTTGATGGGCTGAATGGCTTCCCCATATTCTTGTGAAACCAGACTGAAGTGCTGAATGTGCTCTTCGTTTAACTGTGGTAATGTACAATGCTGTAACATAAATGTTACCCAGACTTTAGCAGCACAAACTTGAATGTTGTCCAGGTCTACTTGCACATGGACACGGACTGCTTCAAGAGCTGAAGAGGGATAACTTGTTCTAAATATTATGGAAACTTCAGTGAATATCCCCACTTCTGCTCAGTTTTGACTCAATGGGCTGAAAGGCATCTTTCCAAATTGCAGGGATTCCCTGCTGATAAACAGAAGATGCCTGAGCTGAGGGAGCTACCTTGAGGATCTCCTGCAGAGATGCCCATTGGCCGAGATGATTGATGCCCACCATCTTCCCTTGTGCCGTGAATGGCTCCAAACAGTGGAGAGGTCACAATCGATTCTCATTAAGTGTGATTTTGCTCAGGCTCCTTGATATCATCCTCAGTCAAATACTGCCTTGAGTTCAGGGCCAGTCTCTCTTACCTGAGCCCATGTGTTCCCTCTTCTGTTCATATCAATAGGTCATGATGTAGAAGCAGAGAATGTTTTCTTCAAACAGAGGGTAGTGAATGTCATGAATTATCTTACACAGAGAGTTAGGGGAGCTAGATCACTGAAAGGGACCTGTGGCGTTCTGCAGGGTCGGCTCTGGGACCCCTACTCTTTGTTATTTCTATAAATTACTTGGATGGGGGTGTGGAATAGTGGGTTAGCAAGTTTGTGAATGACACAAAGGTTGTTGAAGTGGTACAGAATGTGGGGGGCTTTTGCAGGTTGCAACGGGACATTGACAGAATGCAGAGCTGGGCGGAGAAGTGGCAGATGGAATTCAAACTGGACAAGTGTGAAGTGAACGCCTTTGCAAGCTCGAATGTGAATGCAGAATACTTGGTTAAAGGCAGGATCCTTGGCAGTGTGGAGGCACAGAGCGACCTTGGGGTCCGTGTCCACGGATGCCTCAAATTTGCTCCCCAAGTTGATGGTGTGGTTAAGAAGGCATATGGTGTGTTTGCTTTCATTAGCAGGGGGTTTTACATTAAGAGCCGTGAGGTTATGCTGAAACTCTATAGAGCCCTGGTTAGACCACACTTGGAATATTGTGTTCAGTTCTGCTCACTCCATTATATGAAGGATGTGGAAGCTTTAGACCGAGTGCAGAGGAAATTTACCAAGATGTTGCCCGGACTGGAGGGAAGGTTCTATAAAGGGAAGGTTCTTTGAGGGAGCAAGGGCTTTTCTCATTGGAGTAAAGAAAGATGACAGGTGATTTGATAGATGTGTGCAAGATGATGAGAGGCATAGACAGAGTGAATTGCTAGCGACTGTTTCCCAGGGCAGAAATATCTATGACAAACGGTCATAATTTTAAGGTAATTGGAGGAAGGTTTAGGGGAGATGTCCGAGGTAGGTTCTTTAGACAGAGAGTGGTGGGTGTGTGGAATGCACTGCCAGCAGTGGAAGTAGAGTCAATTACGTGAGGGAAACTTAAGAGATTCTTGGATAGGCATATGGAAGAAAGTGAACGGAACCATGGAGGATAGTCTGACCATAGAGTAGGAAAAACGGGTGGCACAACATTGAGGGCCGAAGGTCCTGTATTGTGCTCCACGGTTCTTTGTTCTGTATTCTATGGAAGTGCTCATGGAGGCTGAGATAGATTTTGATGTGTCAGAGAGGTGAGGGCTATGAAGCCAGCATCTTCGTGAAAGGCAAGGCAGGCTTGGGAGGTGAACGACCTGCCTTTGTTTCTGATGTTCTCACAT
>NW_025180354.1:1466-2363 GCF_004010195.1 Chiloscyllium plagiosum | reverse complement strand
TAAAGCAGAAGCAATAGGTGCCAATGACTTGGAATTCAGACTGTATTTCCTATAATTTCAGACTGAGATGAGGTGAACTTTCGACAGTTATTGTGTTGTTAATCTTTAGAATGATATTCTCCAGAGAGTGGTGTGTGTTCTACTGTTGAGGATACTTAAGTGCCAGTGGATGGAGTTTTGGTAGCTCAGAGAATTCTGGAAGGGAGGTGCAGTTGAGGTGGATCGATGGTAATCAGTTTGAGTGGTGGAGCACTCTGGTGTGAGATATTGACCACGGAGAGTGTGCTGCAGATTGAGCAAAGCAAAAGGTGGTCTCCAGAAGGATAATTGCGAAGACCGAGGTTATAGGATAGTGGTATAGGACGGATATGGAAAATGGCAGAGGTGGTGGAGTAGCCTCCGTGATGAGAACCAAAATTCTTTCAATGATGAGGGAGGACATAATGAAGGGAACGCATTCAGTGGAGACCTTGTGGGTGGAACTGAGGAATAGTCAAAGTCCTAAAATTGTAATAGGTGTGATGTACAGACCGCCTGGTAGTTGCTCTGAAGTCCTGGATGGTAAAAATGCAGAAAACTAGAGGCAATATGTAACAAATCTTCGAGGAGAAACTGAGGACTGCAGATGCTGGAGATCAGAGCTGAAAATGTGTTGCTGGAAAAGTGCAGCAGGTCAGGCAGCATCCAAGGAGCAGGAGAATCGACGTTTCGAGCATGAGCCCTTCTTCAGGAAGGAGGAAAGTGTGTCCAGCAGGTTCAGATAAAAGTTAGGGAGGAGGGACTTCGGAGAGGGGCATTGGAAATGCGATAGGTAGAAGGAGGTCAAGGTGAGGGTGATAGGCCGGAGTGGGGGTGGGGGCGGAGAGGTCAGGAAGAAGTTTGCAGGTTAGGAAGGCG
>NW_025180354.1:0-721 GCF_004010195.1 Chiloscyllium plagiosum | reverse complement strand
GCCGTAATAATGGCACAAATGGAGATGAATGGTTCGATCTAATTGACATCACCGTGCCTTAGGTACAAGTTGACCAAGGTAGAGAAATAACATTTGCAGAGTGCAGACTATTAACAATAGTAAGGTGGAATTTGGAAAGAGGAGTAGCCCCTGACATTTAAGGATGACAGAATGACATTAGTGAGTAAGGATATTACTTTGGAAATCTTAAAACGGTATGATTATCTTAGTGCACGGTTAAGACACTGTCAAGATGCTTTGAGGAAAGGGAACTCATGTTGGACTAAATGCAGGAGAATGTTGTGTTCATTAACAGTCGGGTGGATAAAGCAGAAGCAATAGGTGCCACTTTGACCTCCTTCCACCTATCGCATTTCCAATGCCCCTCCCCCAAGTCCCTCCTCCCTATCTTTTAACTTAACCTGCTGGACACACTTTCCTCATTCCTGGAGAAGGGCTCATGCCCGAAACTTCGATTCTCCTGTTCCTTGGATGCTCCCTGACCTGCTGCGCTTTTCCAGCAACACATTTTCAGCAATATGTAACAAAGCTAGAGTACTACTCATGAGGGACTTTAACGTGAACAGAGATTTAGAGTGGTAGTCAAGCATTTGTCAGAAAGGTAGTGCATGTCTGGTGTATTGCCGGTACTGTTTCTTACTGCATTATGTCCTGTATGCCTCATGTGGACAAGCAGTATTGGATTTCGACGTCCTTTCTA
>NW_025180353.1:0-2363 GCF_004010195.1 Chiloscyllium plagiosum | reverse complement strand
CCTGTAGTGTGACATGAACCTGAGGTCCCTGTTGAGGCTATCCCCATGGATACCGAACTTAGTTTTCAGCCTCTGCTCGGCCACTTTGCGTTGTTGTCTGTCCCAAAGTTTGCCTTGGAGGATGGTCACCTGAAGGTCCGAGGTCGAATGTCCTGGACTGCCGAAGAGTTCCCCGACTGGGAGGGAACCCTCCTGTCTGTTGATTGTTGTGCGGTGCCTATTCATCCGTTGCCTCATGTGGTATATTGACGACATTTTCTTCCTCTGGACCCAGAGTGAGGAGTTACTGAAACAACTACACAATGATATCAACGAGTTTCATCCCACCATCTGACTTACTATGGACTACTCTTTAGAATCACTCTCATTATTGGTCATGTGCATTGCTATCAAGGATGGGCACCTCAGTACCTCCCTCTACCGCAAACCCACAGATAACCAGAGGATTAGATCGGGTAGACAGTGAAAGTCTTTTTCCTAAGATGATGACGTCAACTTGTACGAGGGGGCATAACTACAAATTAAGGGGTGATAGATTTAAGACAGATGTTAGAGGCAGGTTCTTTACTCAGAGAGTGGTAAGGTTACGGAATGCCCTACCTCTAATGTAGTTAACGCAGCCACATTTGGGACATTTAAACAATCCTTGGATAAGCACAAGGATGATGATGGGATAGGATAGGGGGATGAGCTTAGAATAGTTTACAGGTCAGTGCAACACTGAGGGCCGAAGGGCCTGTTCTGGGCTGTTGTTCCATGTTCTATGTTCTATGTTCTAATCTCATGATGCTACACTTCTCCAGCTTCAACCCGAAACATACTAAAACAGCCATCCCCTATGGACAAGCCAGATGTATACACAGGATCTGTTCAGATGAGGAGAAATGTGAGGGAGACTTGGAAGTACTCAAGGATGCCCTCATAAGAACAGGGTACGAAGCTCAACTCATCAACCGCCAGTGCCGACTGGCTCCAGCGAGACACCGTAATGACCTCCTCAGGAGGCAGACAGGTGCTGCAACTGACAGGGTACCCTTCGTTGTTCAGTACTTCCCAGGAGCTGAAAAGCTACGCCATGTTCTTCGTGACCTGCAACACATCATCAATGAGAATGAACACCTCACCAAGACCTTCCCCACACCTCCACTACTTGATTTTAAACAATCACCAAACCTCAAACAGACCATTGTTCATAGCAAACTGCCCAACCTTCAGGACAACACCATACAACCCTGTCACGGTAGACATTGCAAGACGTGTTAGAGTGTGGACTCAGATACCACCATTACGCGTAGGGACACCGCCCACCATCTATGCAGCAAGTACTCATGTGACTTGGCCAACGTTGTCTATCTCATACGCTACAGACAAGGATGCTCTGAACATGGTACATTGGTGAGACCAAGTAGAGGCTACGGCAATGGATGAATGGTCACCCTACAACAATCACCAGACAGGAGCTTTCCCTCCCAGTCGGGGAATACTTCAGCGATCAGGGATATTCGATCTTGGACCTTCGGGTGACCATCCTCCAAGGTGGACTTCGGGACAGGGAACAACAAAAAGTGGCCGAGCAAAGGCTGATAGCCAAGTTGGGTGCCTATGGGGAAGACCTCAACCAGGGTTCATGTCACACTATAGGTAACCCCATTGCACTAAACACACATACACATGCGCGCGCACACACACAAACTCCTCTAGACCCATACAGGCCCAAAGACCTTCTCTCATACACAAGCTCTCTCATATGCTCACACATACACACCCACACTCACACCCACACACACACCCTCTCACAGACCTCTACCCCTTTACACTCACATACATACACATACGCACACACCCACATGTACGTAGACATACATAAGTTTGTGGGGTGAATTTGTACTTGCAGAATTACATTTTATTTTACTCAAAAACTGCGTGAATCCACGTAAGATTCTGAATATCCCTTTTTTTAGATTAGAATCAGTCTGAACATTGGGGCACAGGCAGTCTCACACAGGGCACCTCACACCTTCAATGCATTATCTGAGCTGAAATGGCACCTATTGTTAAAGTTCACTTGAGAATGTAACTTTAAAAAGAAAGTTCTGGGATTTACATCTAAAAGAACTGAAACCAACATGGTCATTCTAAAAACGAGAGAATTTACAAACAATCCAGGTCTTTATCAATATATCATTTCAGTTGCATGACACTGTAATATTTTGCTAAAAATTCTGTGTCTTATGATCCTGCTCCACAACCACTGATAAAGGAGAGTCGCTCCAAAAGCTAGTGCTTCCAAATAAACCTGTTGGACTATAACCTGCTGTTGTGTGATTTTTAAGGAGAAAGTGAGGATTGCAGATGCTGGAGAT
>NW_025180352.1:1397-2363 GCF_004010195.1 Chiloscyllium plagiosum | reverse complement strand
TAAACTGTCCCCGTAGTGCCCAGGGATGTGCAGGGTTAGGGTGGGGATTGACCGTGGGAAATGCGGGGACAGGGTTAGGGAGGGCTGGCTGGGTGGGATGGTTATGGGAGGGACATTGGGGACCTGATGATGGGCCGAATGGGAGTGTGTGAGAGCGGTGTGTTGTCTCTAACCCCCTGATGGTGTGGTGATCTGTGTTTGTGACTCAGACTTTGATGAGTGCATGGTGTACGGGGCCTGCAGTCAGACCTGCACGAACACCAATGGATCTTACATATGTAGCTGTGTCGAGGGATACCTGTTACAGCCTGACAACAAGTCCTGCAAGGCCAAGAACGGTAATGGTGGTGGTGGTGGTGGGGGGAGGGGTTTCCTGGGGTCTCGGCGAACAGGGCTAGTGCAGGCTCGATGGGCTGAATGGCCTCCTGCTGCTGTCATCCTAGCCCCCTCATAGGGCTGAGTGGCCTCCCGCTGCTGTTATCCTAGCCCCCCGATGGGCTGAGTGGCCTCCCGCTAATGTTATCCTAGCATCTCATAGGGCTGAGTGGCCTCCCGCTGCTGTTATCCCTGCCCGTCGATGGGCTGAGTGGCCTCCCGCTAATGTTATCCTAGCCCCTCGGGCTGAGTGGCCTCCCGCTGCTGTTATCCAAGCCCCTCGATGGGCTGAGTGGCCTCCCACTGCTGTTATCCTAGCCCCTCGATGGGCTGAGTGGCCTCCCGCTGCTGCTATCCAAGCCCCTCCATGGGCTGAATGCCCTCCCGCTGCTGTTATCCCTGCCCCCGATGGGCTGAAAGCCCTCCTGCTGCTGTTATCCCTGCCCCCCGATGGGCTGAATGCCCTCCTGCAGCTGTTATCCCTGCCCCCCGATGGGCTGAATGCACTCCAGCTGCTGTTATTCCTGCCCCTCGATGGGCTGAGTGGCCTCCCGCTGCTGTTATCCCTGCCCCCCAATGGGCTGAGTGCAC
>NW_025180352.1:0-1054 GCF_004010195.1 Chiloscyllium plagiosum | reverse complement strand
TGTTATCCTAGCCCCCCGATGGGCTGAATGCCCTCCTGGTGTTATCCTAGCCCCCCGATGTGCTGAATGCCCTCCTGGTGTTATCCTAGCCCCCCGATGTGCTGAATGCCCTCCTGGTGTTATCCTAGCCCCCCGATGTGCTGAATGCCCTCCTGGTGTTATCCTAGCCCCCCGATGGGCTGAATGCCCTCCTGGTGTTATCCTAGTCCCCCAATGGGCTGAATGCCCTCCTGGTGTTATCCTAGCCCCCCGATGTGCTGAATGCCCTCCTGGTGTTATCCTAGACCCCTGATGGGCTGAGTGGCCTCCTGGTGTTATCCAAGCCCCTCGATGGGCTGAATGCCCTCCTGGTGTTATCCTAGCCCCCCGATGGGCTGAATGCCCTCCTGGTGTTATCCTAGTCCCCCAATGGGCTGAATGCCCTCCTGGTGTTATCCGTGCCCCCCGTTGGGCTGAATGCCCTCCTGGTGTTATCCTAGTCCCCCAATGGGCTGAATGCCCTCCTGGTGTTATCCTAGCCCCCCGATGTGCTGAATGCCCTCCTGGTGTTATCCTAGACCCCTGATGGGCTGAGTGGCCTCCTGGTGTTATCCAAGCCCCTCGATGGGCTGAATGCCCTCCTGCTGTTATCCCTGCCTCCCGATGGGCTGAGTGGCCTTCTGGTGTTATCCTAGCCCCCCGATGGGCTGAATGCCCTCCTGCAGCTGTTATCCGTGCCCCCCGATGGGCTGAATGCCCTCCTGCAGCTGTTATCCTAGCCCCCCGATGGGCTGAGTGGCCTCCTGGTGTTATCCTAGCCCCCCGATGGACTGAGTGGCCTCCTGATGTTATCCTAGCCCCCTGATGGGCTGAGTGGCCTCCTGGTGTTATCCTAGCCCCCCAATGGGCTGAATGCCCTCCTGCTGTTATCCCTGCCCCCCGATGGGCTGAGTGGCCTCCTGGTGTTATCCTAGCCCCCCGATGGGCTGAGTGGCCTCCTGGTGTTATCCTAGCCCCACGATGGGCTGAGTGCCCTCCTGCAGCTGTTATCCCTGCCCCCCGATGGGCTGAATGC
>NW_025180351.1:0-2363 GCF_004010195.1 Chiloscyllium plagiosum | reverse complement strand
TAGGGCAGAGTTATTATGGTTTCATCCAGGGGCAGGCATGCCTGACAAACCACTAGAATGTTTTGAGGAAGTACTGAGCAGACTAGGAGAACCAATGGATATTATCTACCTGCACCTCAAGACGTCCTTTGACAAATTGCTACACTGGAGGTTATTGAGAAAGGGGACCCCTGGTGTCAGAGGTAACGTGCTAGCATCGATAAAAGCTACAGAGAGTAAGGGTAGAATGTGTCTTCTCACGTTGGCAGTCAGTAACAAGCACTGTTCCACAAGGCTCAGTGTTGGGAGCACCAAACTTCACATTATACAGTTAACGATCCAGATGAAGGAACTGAGGGCATTTGGATGATTTTTAGTATTAAAATCACCGGAGTGTGGAAACAGGCCTTTTGGCAAAATAAGTTCACACCAACCCTCCGAAGAGTAACCCAAGCAGACCCATTTTCTGCTGACTAATAACGTAATTTTTGGGCAATTTAGCATACACATTTCACCTAATCTGCGTATGTTTGGACTGCAGGAGGACACCAGAACACCGGCAGGGAACCCATGCAGATATGGGGAGAATGTGCAAACTCCAAACTAGCATTGACCCGAAGTGGAAATTGAGACTGGGTGCCTGGCACTGTACTAACCACGAAGCTACCATACCACCCACAGCCTGATGTTCAGAAGTACAAACATATGAAGAGGGTCAGATAGCATTGAAGAGGAGGAGAGCTTGCAGAAAGGTGCGCCACCGATTCTCCTCAACTTCTCACACCTCTGTACTTGAACCCAAACCTTCCTACCACATCAAGGATAGACCGCCATGGTTCTAAACTTCCACCCCACCAACCTCCAGATACAAGTCATCATCCTCCACTATTTCTGCCACCTCCAGTCAGACCCCACCACCAGAGATATATTTCCCTCGCCACCCCTATTAGCATTCTGCGGAGACCATTTCCTCCACGACTCCCTAATCAGGTCCACGCCCCCCACCCCCCACCCCCACCAAGCCATCATCCACTCCTGGCACCTTCCCTTGGCATTCCAAGTTGTGTAAAACGCGTGCTTACAACTCCACACTCACCTCCATTCAAGGCCCCAAAGGATCCTTCCACACCCCGTAGACATTGTATTGTGTCCATTGTTCCCTGTCTGCTGTATATTGAGGAGGCAGGATGTCAAATTTTGGAACGTTTCAGGGAACATCTCTCTCTCTCACACACACACACACACACACACACACACACAATGACCCCACCACCATATGGCCGAACACTTCAACTCTCTCTCCCAATCCGCCAAGGATATGCCAGTCCTGGGACTGCTCCACTGCCAAACCCAAGTCACCCATCACCTGGAGAAACAACATCTCATCTTCCACCTTGGGACCGTGCAACCACACGGTACCAATGTCAACTTCACTAGTTTCCTCATCTCACCTTCCCCCACCTTATCTCAGATCGAAAACTCCAACTTAACACTGCCCCTTTGAACTGTCCGATCTGTCGATCTTCTCTGACCTTCATGAACAAAAACCACCTTCGTCTAACTATCGCCCTTCACGCTACCATCCCCCCCAGCCTCACCCTCTCCTATGTATCTTTCAGCACCCTTCCGCCCACCCTCCTCAATCCTGACGAAGAGCTTATGCCTGAAATGTCGCACCTCCTGCTCCTCGGATGTTGCCTGACCGGCTGTGCTTTTCTCGCACCATACTTTTGGACTGTGATGTCTTGCATCTGCAGTCCTCACTTTCGCTTGCAGAAGAATATGGGCAGTTTGGGAGATTGGGTAAAGAACTGGTCGATAGAGTACAGTGTGCGTAAGTGTGTGGTCGTGCCAGAACGACAAGAGGCATGGACTATTTTCAATATTAAGAGTAAAATCAGAAGTCTGAAGTGCAAAGAGACTTGAGAGTACTAGTCCAGGATTCTCTCAAGGTAGACTTGCAGGTTGTCAGTAGTAAGAAAGGCAAATACAACGATGCTATTCATTTCAAAAGAGTTTGAATTTAATAGCAGTGATATACTTCTGAGGCTATATAAGGCTCTGGTCAGACTACATTTGGAGTATTCTGCGCAGTTTTGCACCAGGTATCTCAGGAAGGATGCACTAGCACTGGTGAATGTTCAGAGAAGATTTATAGGAATGGTTCCAGGAATGAAAAGCTTAACTTATGTAGAACATTTGAGGACTTTGACTCAATATTTGATGGAGCTTAGAAAGTTCCGGGGTATCTAATTTAAACTTACCAAATACTGAATGACGTGGACAGAGTGGATGTTGGAAAGATGTTTCTATTGATAGGAGAGACTCGGACCCAAGGGCCCAGCATTAAAGGAAGACCTTTTAGAACAGAGATGAGGACAAAC
>NW_025180350.1:0-2363 GCF_004010195.1 Chiloscyllium plagiosum | reverse complement strand
TTTAAAAACAAATACGCGAAATTAAACAATTTGTCTCATCTATGTTTTATTTACGGGTTGAGGAAATTCATCGGCAAGTATTTAAATTTTCTGGGATATTTTCCCCAAATCTGGCAAAATCTTACAGTGTATCTCTCTAAACTTGTCCAAATCCTGAGGCCGGGATCTACAAACAGAGGAAGATCGATAAATAGAGACGTCAGTCACTGTGTGCTTTTGAATATTAAGATGCTGTAAATTTAATAGGGGCTTTATTGTATCAGTATATTGTCATAGAGTGGGTGATAGATATCAAATAGTTTAGAGAAAGGAGGCCTGGAGTTGTAAATAGTAGTTGTTTCATGTTCACATCAGGGTTAAAGAATGAAATTGATAGTCCTTATGAAATAGTGGAATGTGGGTAATTCTTCCTCAGTCGTACTTTAACAGAGTGTGAGACAAGATGAGCTTTTGTGTGTGTTTGTTTTAATTAGCAGGCGGGTTTGCTGCTTTGTCATAACAGGGAGCTAAAACAAAACAAAGAGTTGCAGGTGCTGGAGATCTGAAACAAAAATAAACAGTTCTGATGAAGATTCTCCAGGTTTGAAATGTGATTGCTCATTTCGTACTCCAGACGCTGCAGACGTGTTGAGTTAAGTCAGCAATGTCTCTACTTGAATACCTATTTTCCCTTTTTGCCATGCACAAATTCTAACCTGCAGTTTTGATTTCGAGAGATAACTTCCACTAGTATGTGTTTCTCCTGCTGTTTCGAAGCTCCAGCCAAACTGATTCTCTGCAAACTGAGCAACGTGGGCTGTCGTGAGATGTATGGTGGATTCAGCTAGATGTTTCCTGAGGTCTTTCCTGATGTTAATATGATCTTGCTGCCTCTTTTCATTCTTCTCAAGGCATATGATGAGATTCTCCGAGGGTTCCAGGCATTGAGATGGCCACCGCTGATGTGAGGTAGTGCAGAAAGACTCTCAAGTGCCCTAATTGAGTCATCACCTCTCATCCGACCGTAAGCCACTTTGTTCCTCTTGAGAGGAGATTCAACTTCCTTAGTAAACCACGGCTCCCGCATTCGACAACTTTCTCCCTGCCTGACACGTGCATACCTATCAATGATCCGCAATAGCTGTGCCACAGATGAAATGTGTGAAATGTGTCCACTCCCCTGCAGTTTCCTTCCCAATCCTATACATCGAAAATTCTACCTAATCGCATTGTAATCGTCTTTACCTCAGCTATAACTCTTGATCTGCGGTATTTAACTAGAGCCAAAGAGCTCGCCCGCATCCAGTCTAACACTTGTCCAGGTTAATTTTCCAGTTCCAAATCTGACATGGTCTCGCCCCTTTTTGAACTGTCCACATAAGTGTTAGTGTACCCTCATGCACACATTGGATAAAAACTGACCCATCTAATGCACTTGAACTATAGTATTCCCAGTGAACATTTGGAAAGTTAAAGTCCCCCATAACAACTACCCTGCCACTCTCGCTCCCATCGAGAATTATCTTTGTTATTCTATCCTCTACATTTTTGTAACCATTCGGAGGCCTATAGAAAACTCACACGGGGTGACCTCTGCTTTCGTGTTTCCAGCCTTAGCGAAGACTATCTGAGTAGATGAATCCTCAATCGTCCTCTACAACTGTAATACTGTGCTGGACTAACAATGCCACCCCCCCATACCCCCTTCCATTTTCTCTGTTCTTACTGAAACATCTAAATCCCGGAACCTGAAAGAACTATTTCTGTCCCTGAACTAACCATTTCTGTCCCTGCTCTACCCATGTCTCCGAAATGTCCACAGAACAGAGAACATAGAACATTACAGCGCAGTACAGGTTCTGCGTCCCTCGATGTTGCGTCATACCATTCTGAAGCCCATCTAACCTACATAATTCCATACACGTCCATATGCTTGTCCAATGACGATTAAAATGTACTTATAGTTGGCGAATCTACTAACATTGCAGGCAAAGCATTCCATATCCTTACTACTCTCTGAGTAAAGAAACTCCCTCTGATATCTGAACTATATCTATCACCCCTTAATTTAAAGCTATGCCCCCTCGTGCTCGCCGTCACCATACTTGGAATATGGTTCTCGCTGTCCACCCTATCTTATCTGTCTCTATTAAGTCACCTCTCAATCTTCTTCTCTCTAATGAAAACAGCCTCAAGTCCCTCAAACTTTCCGTGTAAGATCTTCCCTCCATACCAGGAAACATCATAGTAAATCTCCTCTGCATCCTTTCTAAAGCTTCAATATCCTACTTATAATGCGATGACCAGAACTGTACACAATACTCCAAGTGCGGCCATACAAGAGTTTTGTACAGCTGTAGCATAACCTCATGGTTCTGGAACTC
>NW_025180349.1:0-2362 GCF_004010195.1 Chiloscyllium plagiosum | reverse complement strand
ATTTGTTGTTATTTTCCATTTACTTCTTCATGTCGAATATAAGTTTGGCATGCTTTTAAATTATCTGACTGTGTTCATTTGTAAACTGAATTTGATTATCTCTGACTTATCTCACTTCTTGGGTGTTGGTTTAAATGCGTTTCGCTGAGCTATTCTACTAAAGTAAAAACATTTGTTGACTTTAATTAATATCTATTGTACTCAGTTATCAGTCTATTCTCAAAACATGAAATCATCGAATCATAGAAACCTTACGATGTGGAAGCAGTTCATTTGGCCCAACAAGTAGACACCGACCCTCTGAAGAGTAACCCAGAGATATTCCCCTGCTCTCGTACTCTACACTTACCTCGGACTAATGCACATAACTTGCACTTTTGAAAAAAATGCTAACACAAAATATCATACATAAAGGCACATGTAGGTCGTAAACACCACATAAATGTTGTTTAGTTTATTAAACTGAGCAAGTATATTGTTTTACATTAGTACAATAGAACGTTCAACGTCTGTTTGCAATTCTCTCCAATAAATGCAAGGGCGGTAACCAGTACATGAAGGACGGGTTGCACCTGACCTGAATGGGCACAGGTGTCCTGGGAGGTAGATTAGCTCATGTGATTCACGAAGGTTTAAACTCGTTTGGCAGGGCTTGGGAATCAGAGCCACATGTCTGAGAGGGGGGTCAGTTGCAGACGGGACAATGGCAGAATCTATTGAATCGATCAGGAAGGTTTCTCACGCGATGAAAAAAATTCACGAAGGTTTAAACTCGTTTGGCAGGGCTTGGGAATCAGAGCCACATGTCTGAGAGGGGGGTCAGTTGCAGACGGGACAGTGGCAGAATCTATTGAATCGATCAGGAAGGTTTCTCACGCAATGAAAAAAGGGATCGGTTGAAATGTGTCTGCATTAATTCAAGGAATGTCCGAAATTAGAGTGATGAACATAGATCATGGATCAGTACTTGGGGCTACGATGTCACAGGGGCCGGAATGGTTCTAGGGTTTAGAGCGGTTAAAAAGAATAGGGAGGGTGGAAAAAGAGAATCGGGCGCAGCATTGCTAATCAGAGAGTGCATCACAGATGCAGAAACGAAGGTTGGTTAAGAGGATTTGTCTACTGAATCAGTATTGGTGGACGTTAGGAACAGTAAAGAAACAGCCACTGTATTGGGGGTTTTCTACAGACCACCTAATAGCAGTCGAGAGATTGAAGATGTCATCGACATGCAGATTCTGGACAAATGCAAAAGTAGCAGGGTTGTTGTTATAGGTGATTTCAACTTTCCCAATATCGACTGGAACATCCTAAGTGCAGATGGTTTGGATGGAGCTGTTTGTGTCAGATGTCTTCAGGCGGGTTTCCTTCCTCAGTATGCAGACAGACCGACAAGAGGAGAGGGCATTTTGGATTTGGTGCTCGGCAATGAACCAGAAGAGATGTCAGATCTCGCAGTGGGAGACCACCTCGGAGAAAGTGATCAAAACTGCCTCACATTTAGCATAGCCGTGGAGAGTGAAAGGAGCAGTTACCGAGGGAAGATATTTCATTCGGGAAAATGAAATTATGACGCTATCAAACAGGAGTTGGTAAGTACAGACTGGTAGCAATTATTCCACAGAGAGGGCACAGCAGACATGTGCAGACGATTTAAGGAGCAGTTGTTGCGAGTGATGCACAAATTTGTTAATCTGAGACAGGTAAGAAGGGTTAAGATTAAGGATCCTTGGACGATGAGAACAATGGAACTTTTGTCAAAAGGAAGAAGGCAGCTTACATAAAGTGGAGGAAGCAAAGATACAGCACAGCTTTAGAGAATTACAGGCTTGCTCGAAAGGAGGTCAGAAAAGAACTGAGGAGAGCCAGGAGGGGGCACGAAAAAGGCTTGGCAAAAAGGATTAGGGAAAACCCAATGGCATTTTACTCATACGTGAGGAATAAGAGAATGATCAGGGAAAAGTAGGACCCATCTAGAATAGTGGAGGGAACATGTGCGTGGTGTCTGAGCAGATAGGGGAAGCCCGAAATGAGTTTTTTGCTTCGGTTTTCAAAACGGAAAGGGAACTTGCTGTAAATCAAAACTTAGAGGAGCTGGGACATAGACTTGACCAGATCAAGATTAATGAAGTTGATGTGCTAGAAATTTTGGAAAACATTAAGATTGAAAAGTCCCCAGGGCCAGACCAGATTTATCCTAGACTGCTCCAGAAAGCGAGAAAGGAGGTTGCTGAGCCGCTGGCGAGAATATTTGCCTCCTCAATGTCCACAGGAGTGGTATCGGAGGATCAGAAGCAGGTGAATGTTGTCCCTCTTTTCAAGAAGTGTTATAGGGAAACACCAAGCAATTGCAGACCAGTCA
>NW_025180348.1:0-2362 GCF_004010195.1 Chiloscyllium plagiosum | reverse complement strand
CACAGAGTGTGCAAGGGAATCACACAGAGATTTAGTGTGTGTAAGTGAATCCCAGTGTGTCACAACGTCTGTAAGAGAATCACAGTGATTCACAGAGTGTGTAAGGGATTCACAGAGACTCACAGAGTGTGTCAGAGAATCACAGAGATTCACAGAGTGTGTAGGGCAATCACACAGAATCTCTGAGTGGTTAAATGAATCGCAGGGAGGGTAAGGGAATCACAGAGACTCACAGAGTGTGTAAACGAATCACACAGATTCACATAATGTGGAGGATGATCATAGGGATTCACAGAGTGTGTAAGAGAACCACAGAATGTCACAGTGTGTGTAAGGAACTCCCAGAGGTTCTCCGGGTTTGTAAGAGAATCACAGAGATCCACAGTGTGTAATGGAATCAATGGGTCACAGAGTGTGTAAGGGAATCACAGAGATTCACAGATTGTGTTAGGGAATCACAGAATGTGTAAGAGAATCGCAGACTGTCACCAAGTGCGTAAGAGAATAACAGAGCGTGCAAGTTAATGACAGAGATTTGCAGAGTTTGTAACAAAATCACAGAGGTTCACAGAGTGTGTAATAGAATCACAGAGATTCACAGGTTGTGTCAGGGAATCACAGAGATTCTCAGTGTTGTGTAAGAGAATCACAGTGTCACAGAGTGTGTAATAGACTCACAGATATTCACAGATTGTGTAAGGTAATCACAGTGATTCACAGAGTGAGTAAGGTAATCTCAGATTCACAGAGTGTGTAAGAGAATCACAGACTGTCACAGAGTGTGTAAGAGAATCACAGATTCACAGTGTGTGTAATTGAAACACAGAGATTCAGTGTGGGCAAGACAGTCCCAGAGTGTCAAAGACTGTGCATGTAAATCACAGAGTCACAGAGCGTGTAAGAGATTCACAGAGACTCACAGATTGTGTAACTGAATAATATATATTCACAATGTGTGCATAAGAATCACAGAAATTCACAGATTATGTAAGGGAATTAGAGAGTGTCACAGGGTGTAACAGGGAGTCACAGAGATTCACAGTGTGTGTATGGGAATTACAGAGTGTCACAGTGCGTGGAAGCGAATCACAGAGTGTCACAGTGTGTAAGGGAGTCTCAGAGTGTCACAGCGTGTGTAAGAGAATTACAGAGTGTCAAAGAGAATCAGAGCGTTTGTAAGAGAATCGCAGAGATTCTCAGAGAGGTAATGGGAGTTACAGAGTTTGAAAGGGAAACACAGAGATTCACAGATTGTGTAAGGTAATTACACAGATTCACAGAGTGTGCAAGGGAATCACAGAAATTCACAGAGTGTGCACATTAGTCACAGAGTGTCCCAGACTGTGTAAAAACATCACAGATTATCACAGAGTGTGTAACAGAATAAGAGATTCACAGAATGTGGAAGGGAATCTCAGAGTGTCACAGAGTGTGAAAGGGAATCCCAGTTTGTCACAGAGTGTGTAAGGATCACAGAGTGTCACGGAGAGTAGAAGAGAATCACCTTGTGTGTAAGGGAATCACGGAATGTTACAGTGTATTTTATGTAATCACAGAGTGTATAAGAGAATCACAGAGATTCAAAGAGTGCGTAAGAAAACCACAGAGTGTCATCATAGAGGTTCGCAGAGTATGTCAGAGAATCACAGAGATTCACAGTGCATAAGGAATCAAAGGTTCACAGAGTGTCGAAGAGAATTATAGAGTGTATAATGGTATCACAGAGATTCACAGATTTTGTAAGGGAAGCACTTAGATTCACGGAGTGTGTAAGGGTATCACAGAGATTTCCAGATTGTGTACAGGAATCACAGAGATTCACAGTGTGTGTAAGGGATTCTCAGAATGTCACAAAGAGTACAAGGGAATCACAGAGCGTGTAAGCGAAATCACAGAGTATCTCCTAGTGTGTCAGAGAATCAGAGATTCACATAGTGTATAAGGGCATCGCAGAGATTCACAGAGTGTGCAAGGGAATGACAAAGATTCGCAGAGTTTGTAACAAAATCACAGAGGTTCACAGAGTGTGAAAGAGAATCACAAAGTGTCAAAGAGTGTGTAATTGAATCGCAGATATTCACAAGTTGTGTCCGGGAATCACATACATTCACAGTGTGTGTAATTGAAACACAGAGATTCAGTGTGGGCAAGACAGTCCCAGAATGTCAAAGACTGTGCATGTAAATCACAGAGTCACAGAGCGTGTAAGAGAATCACAGAGACTCACAGATTATGTAAGGGAACTACAGAGTGTCACAGGGTGTGTCAGGGAATACAGAGATTCACAGTGTGTGTAAGGGAATCATAGCATGTGCAAGAGAAACGCAGTGATTCACAGAGAGAGTAAGGGAATCACTGAGTG
>NW_025180347.1:0-2362 GCF_004010195.1 Chiloscyllium plagiosum | reverse complement strand
TAACTGGCAAGTGCGTTATCAACAATCAACCTTTTGTAAAATTGCATGAGAAGTGATGCTTGTTTTGCATTCTGGGTCGTAGTCGGACGAATAAATGGTCACTTTAAGACCATTTTCTGAGCTTATGTTACAGCAAATACTGCCAAGTTTACATAACAGTTAAGAGATAGGCTGTTGCAACTTGGCTGATGAATGAGTACCTGAGTTTTGGTTGCTGCTTTCACCAGAATTTAAATCTGAACAATCCATTTTAAACAAACTCTCAACCTTTTAAAGTCAATCAAACAGAGAATATGATGACGTTGACAGCCTGAAACCAATCTTAATATAAGAATTTCAGGTGAATTCCGGATAAAGAACTAAGGACACTTTGAAAATTGGTCAGTGAAATTACCATCGAATATGAGAAAACATCTGGAAAGGGCTCTCGAAACAAGTTCTCTCAGGATGAAGTATCTATCAAAGGACACTTTTCCAATAAAAAAAATGTTTTCAAAAAGTCAGAAGACGACACATGGTGAAGACTGCAGATTCAAAATGACATTTGGAAGCAACAGATTCAGAAGACTGACAGCAAGAGGGCATACGAGACTGCATAGACTTAAGGAGATCAAGTAGAAACAATGGCTCATAATTGTGCTATTGGAGAGGCAGTTGAATACAATTGGGTTCAGGTAGTAATTATTTTTTAAAAAGGTGCTTAGTTTTGTTAATACATTTTGTTTATTGTTCACTGTTAGAGTTAGAAAATACGAACTTTTTTCTGTGAAAAGTGGAATTCGGGCGTTTTCTTTCACTCACTCACACAGCAAGGCGAACCTTTCTAGGATGTTATTATTCAAAAGCATGGGGGGTACCTCTTTTGCGTCTTAACAAATCTGTGATGGATATGATTGCATCCTGTGCTATTACTTACCGTTATGGAGCAATCTAAAGAATGGCATTGTCTTGTAGACAAAAATGTCGTGATCTTTTTAATGTTGGTTTGTGTGCCGTCAAAAAAGAACATTTGTTTACAGCTCACTGGCTGTCTGAATTATTAAGCTACTACTTTTCCTAAAATTCCGTACACAGTTGAAGCAGCCCTCAGTGTAAGCAGCACTCTGATCGTAGATATTGCGACAGGATTACTGGTGGTCAAGTTACACGAACTGGCTATCACTAACATGTGCAGGGCCAGCTAGTTAATGTAAATGGCGTACAGGAATGTGAAATCACTGCCTTCAACAATGCACTTAATAGATCACGAAGCAGTAATATACACCTGGTACAGAAGACACATTTTATTTGAAACATCTGTTACTGAACCATATTCTCGAATGTAGATTGTTAACGGCAATTAAACAGTTCTATTTCCAAAGAAAAGTTTAGGTCATCACAGCCAATGCAAGTGCCCTTGCATGTTTCATATGTGAGAGAAATTGCAGAGTTGAAAATTTTGTACTGTTTAATTATACTGAGTGAAATACATTTTCTCTAAGTTTTTACCTCTGCAGCTGCAACAAAGAAGGCTGCTCAGAATTTATTGATAGACAAATATCAGTTGTGATAGTGGTGTTATCGTGTTGACATTCGCCTTTGGATGAAAGGCTGAGATAAGATAGCATTATGCCACTTCCACCTGTCCGATGAGCAGATGAAGAACACAGCGTGGGATATTGGGGTTTGTACATTGAGATATGCAACTGGGCCGGGTCTGTGTCAGGCGGAAACAAGGAAAAGCGTTTCCATGTCTCGGAGATGTAAGGCACCTGACGGAATTTGCATTATGTATGCAGTGACGCAATCGAGGAGTTATCCTGGAGTTAGATTATGTCCTAACAGTCTAAATTTACCTGAGCAGATCTTTTACTTCTACACTTTAGGAAAGTAATCTAAGTTAGTTGCAGCCTGCAGAAGATTGCGGGCTTGGATCTCCTGTTCAGTGGGGAATTCAACTTCCTGAGCAGGGTGTTCACAGATAGTTCAATATTTTCGGATCAGTCTGTTTAAAGATGTTATCACACATCACATGAACAACCACGAAGTGAGTCCGGTCAGCCGAGAGTTGGAATCCTACAACAGCATCGCAAGAATGCTGCATTGCTTCGAAGTGTGCTATGATGAACGCTCTGCTCAAGTCTTCTCACGTCTTGCTCCTATCAATGCCTGCATAATGACTGTCCAGACAATGGCAAATGTGAGTCATGAATTCCAACGATTAAGAAAAGTCCAGGTGATCCATAATTAACCAGACAAGAAAAAAAAAAGGAAAATAAAGAAAAATGCATGCAATTGTGCACAAATTGACTCAGGTCGGAAGAGTGGACAAAACCTACAAATAAAAAGGAAAACATCGAATATGACTGCAGAAGTGAAAATA
>NW_025180346.1:0-2362 GCF_004010195.1 Chiloscyllium plagiosum | reverse complement strand
GGCAGTCATTCCAGGCAGTCAATCATGTAATATTCTATAAATTCCTGCTTTGGAAATTGAACCAGTCGGACTCAAGATTGGGATACAGACAGTATCTAACCTCACACCTTTAATACATTGTCTGAGCTGAGATGTCATTTTTTAAAACAAAAATTTAAGTTATCTCGAGAATTTGACTTAAATGAAGTTCTGGGATTTACATACTAATGAATGGAAGCCTGCAAACCATTCTAAAAGATGCGAGACTTAATAATAATCTAGGTTTGTTCAATATATCATGTCCGTTGCATGCCACTGTAATATTGTGCTATAAATTCTGTGTCCTATGATCCTGTCTCACAGCTACATGATGACGGAGCAGTGCTCTGCAAGCTAAAGCTTCCAAATAAACCTGCTGGACAATAACCTGGTGTTGTGTTGTTTTTAATCCAGAACTATGGGGAACTCTTTTAAAAATGGTATCATCCTTCTAGGACAGAGATAACGGAATTTCTTTCCTCTCCAAGTGTGAGTTTGGATCTCTCTGCCTCAGAAGCTGATGGAGGTCGGGGTCCTTTGAGGTCGAGGTCGATAGATTCACATACAGGTTATAGGTGCTAGATGAGTATGTGAATTTTGGAACACAAACAGACCAGCCTTAACGTATTGAATGAGGAGTAGGTGAAGGAGCTATTTTACATGCTTGGAGAAGCTTGACACAATACAGGCTTGATTGCCATCCCATCAAAATCCTTCACCATTCACCGCCTCCATCATGATGTGCATCTACAAAATGCACTGCAACAGTTCACCAAGGCTACTTCGAAACCACCTTCCGAATTGGGAGGCTCTACTATCTAGAAGGACAAGGGCAGCAGATATATAGGGACACCAGTACCAACACATTCCCATCCAAGGCACTCACTCTCCTGACTGGGAAATATCTCACTGTCCCTTCACTGTAGCTGGGCTGAAATTCTGGTTTCCCTGACAACATCATGGAGGTACGTAGACCACACGGGCTCCAGTGGTCCAAGGTGAGATTCACCACTCCTTTCTCAAGGGCAATTAGAGTTGGGTTCTTCGTGTTTGCCAACCAACAACACACACATCCTGAGACTGAATAAATAAATAAATACTGGACACTCCACTTAGCCAGATTATCCACTCTTTTCCCCTTACTTGCATGGTTTTGAATCCCAAACAAGGCTTTTCATATGGAGCCCAGGAAGTGGGAAGCCACAGTGAGGAGAAAATTCAGCACAGTCGGTTTACAAAGACCGGGGAAACTGGTAAGCGTTCTTATCGTTGTGTTTGTTATTCAGTCCTTCCTAATTCTCAGCTCTTGACTACAGTTGTTTCTGTCACTGAGTACAGTACATTGTCATATGTCTCAGCTCTAATACATTGCCTTTCTCTGCTCAGTATTGTACCATTGGATTTAGGGAGTGTATCTACCTTTGAATGCGCTGCTCAATATTGCACATTCTGTTTGCAGTCATTAAGAGAGAGATGGGTAAAGCATCTTCTACATTGTTGCTTCTGCTCAGAACTGCAGATCCAAGCTCCATGTTTAGGGATGAAAACAGAAGCATTAATGGGGGTGGGTGGGATGCTCTTCGGATGGTCAGCATGAATTCGATAGGCTGAATAGACTACTTCCACAGTGCAACAATTCTATGATGTATCATTCAATCATAGAGTGGCGCAGTGGAACTGTAGTCAGCACTGTGGCCTGACAGCACCAAGGACCTGGGTTCAATTCCAGCCTCGGGTGACTGTGTGGAGTTTGTACATTCTTCCTGTGTCTGCGTGGGTTTCCTCCCGCAGTCCATTGATGTGCACGTTCGGGCAGATTGACCATGCTAAATTGCCCATAGAGCCCAGGGATGTGTAGGTTAGCCATAGGAAATGTAGGGTTACAGAGAGAGAGTAGCGGAATGCTCTTCGTAGTGACAGTGTGGACTTGTTGGGCTGAATGGCCTGTTTCCACAGAGTAACGCTTCTATGGATTTTAATGATTCAGTTTCCCAGAGCGGGACACATTGTGACATTCCGCCCTTGGGCTCTGCAATTAACTGGTGTTTGCAAACATGCAGGGTAATGTTAATGTTAATATATTGTATGGTCTAGGTCAATACTCCTCATCTACCAAGATCAAGCTCAGAAAGATGCAAAAGCGATAATATTCCAATCTCGGAGCAGTCCAGTAACATTGGATAAGATCCCAAATTAGTGAAAGAAGATAATTCTGAGTGACCATCTTCAGGTCAGTCTACTCGAGCAGAGGGTGGTCTAGTCCCATGGCTGACATTTGATAGCTCAAATGGTGGTGCGATGGTCTTGCTGTACATCCACTATGTGCTGTGGCCGTCCATGGGAA
>NW_025180345.1:0-2362 GCF_004010195.1 Chiloscyllium plagiosum | reverse complement strand
ACCCCTATCAGCATTCCACAAAGATCATTCCCTCTGCGACTCCCTTGTTAGGTACATGCCTCCCACCAACGCACCTCCACTCCCGGCACCTTCCCCAGCCACCATAAGAGGTGCAAAACCATTGCCCATACCTCCCTCCTCACCTCCATCCAAGGCCCCAAAGGATCTTTCTACATCTAGCAGAGATTTTCCTGCATATTCAAACACCTCATCTACTGTTTCTGTTGCACCTGATGTGGTCTCCTCTACACTGGGGAGACAGGACGCCAACTTGCAGAACATTTCAGAGTGTGTCTCCGGGACACCCTCACCAAACAACCTCACTGCCAGTAGCCAGTCACTTCAACTCCCCCTCCCACTCCGCCAAGTACATGCAAGTTCTGGGCCTCCTCCACTGCCAAATCCTAGCCACCTGACCACTGGAGGAAGAACACCTCATCTTCCATCTTGGACCCTCCGACCACACGGCATCAACATCGATTTCGCCAGTTTCCTCATCCCCCCTGCCCCCATCTCATCCCAGATCTAACCCTCCAACTCGGCACCGCCCTCTTGAACTGGCCAACCTGTCCATTTCCTTCCCACTATCTGCTCCACCCTCCACTCTGATCTGTCACTATCACCCTCCGACCTCCATCTACCAATTGCACTCTCAGTTACTTTCCCCCAGCCCTAGCCCCTCTTCCTATTTATCTCTCAGCCCCCTCATGCCCACCTAACCCCCACACATTCCTGATGAAGGGCTTTTGCCCGAAATATCGATTCTCCTGCTCCTCGGATGCTGCCTGACCTGCTGTGCTTCTCCAGCACCACACTTCTCGACTCCAAAACAGTTGATGGCATTCCATTCACTGAGGAGACACTTTGAAGGTCAAGCCTCAATGAATTCACCAAAACCCTCACTCTCCCAGTAGCCACCTCACTGTGAAGTGTATTGTTTTATTCTTCACAGTCTCTACTAAAGTTACATATAACTATCTTTGTACTTCAATCCTATTTTCATCACCATAATCTGATACATTCGAGGACATTGTAAAGTAAAGCAGTAACCAAAGTGGCAGTTCATTAGTTTTTTTCATATGATATTATTGTGTGATGAGTGTGCTCATAACATGAATAAGATAAAATAAGATTCAAAGGACAAGCAGTGTAATCACATTATCACAGGTACACAAGATATAGAGCTTCTAAAAAGCAGAAACAAATCTCTGTGAATTTTCATACCTCATAATATAATAACTAATTTCTTTTCCTCTTTAAATGATATTTACAGGCAAGTTAAACATCTGTGTGTCACCAGCTCAGCACAGAGGATCAATGGTATAGGGGAGGTGATTACTTGGGAGTCTCACATGATTTCTGGGCTATCTGTTAGCTGGGCACAGTGAGAAAATCTTTCAGGTTAGCTTTGTCCTCTCTTAACAGATCCTAGGGTTATTTTCTTTCAATTTTAATATCCTGCTCGCAAATTCTCACTCCAACCAGGGGCTTCATATTTTTAAGATGACTTTACACTTATTTTATCATTTTTGCCAAAAGCAATGTGATAAAACTCTCAAACTGAGTTTTCTTTCACATTTAGAGCTGCAAGAAATCATTCTTACTCACTGCCAGCTTAGTTCAGACAGATATCGTTCCGGAACCTTCTGGCTAATTAGCTGAGAGTTTCCCAGTATGAGCTCAAACCTGAAAGAAAGCTTTTGTTTGTTGTGTAAGTTGAGCTCACAATTCAGACTCAAAGCCAAACATCAACAACTTCAGATTATTTAAAATTCAGCAGAATGAACTGGAAAATTGAAACTCTGGATCTGACTTTACCTATGGATCCTTTAGAATTACAACTGATCACAGTAGTTCCTTCCTGCCTTCCTCTGTTCATGTTGTTTTTGGAGGAGGGAACATGCATTGAATTTTTATGTCCTCAATATGGCGAGTCGGAGTTGGGGGCTTTCAAAGATGTGTATGTTAGGTTGATTGGCCATGCTAAATTGAGCACAGGTGGGTTAGTCATGGGGAATGCAGGGGTAGGGGGTGGCTCTGGGTGGGATGCTCTTCGAAGGATCTTTGTAGACTTGATGGGCCAAATGGTCTGCTTCCACACTGTAGGGATTCTATGATTGCCTGGCCTGGCATCCGGACCTCTGGCAAAGGCCCCCAATGGGATGGGATTATCACGGTTGGGATGGTGGGAGCAGCTACCAGAAAGTTTCAGAAAAGCCAATCCCTGTACGTTTCAGAGACAGCCACAGTGGGCTGTCTAAAATTTCCATCCCTGCATTACGGGACTTTGTCCCATGCAAACAGATCCTCCAGCCCTCCACCATTACAACCACCCACACACTCCCCAAACCACCTCATCACA
>NW_025180344.1:0-2362 GCF_004010195.1 Chiloscyllium plagiosum | reverse complement strand
ACCTCCTTTTCAGCCGGGTTTTCAATTAGCTCTGCTGATCACATAAAATTATTTTCAAATCAGCCTCACTCTACCTCAGTACTCAACATACTGTTAAAGGAAACCTTCTCAAATACGCTAATGAAATCCATTTTCCCAGCATTATTACCCACGTGGGTTACCACAGTTTAGAGGTAGCTTGAAACTGTTCATTATTACTGCCGTACCCACAAACCTGGATATCTAATTTCCTTTTTTATATCATACCCAACATTTGTATTGCAACTTTCACTTTGACATATAACTTCCATCAATCTTTTCTTCTCCTTGCTGTTCCTAAGTTTCACCTTACTAGATTCTGTGGAATGTGAGTGATGTGGCCTCTGGAGAGATTAATGGTGGATTCAGTGAGATATTTGGTGAAGCCTATTTGGACGTTGAGATAATCTCGTCACGTCATTCATTCTTCTCAAGTGTTATTATGACCAGATCCCCCGTTATGCTGGTGGAGTAGAGAAGGACAATGATCTTTCAACAATGCTATGCCTTCCCCCAGACAGCTGAGACTGCTCTAACTTGGGTGGGAACCTTACAGCAGGCTGGTGAAGTGTTGCTGATACTGTACAGGATCTTAATCAGATCACATCTGGAGTAGTATGTACTGATTTAGTCTCCTCACTGAAGAAACGATATTGCTATATTGGAAGCAGATCAAAGATGCTTCCTTCAACTGATTCCTGCAATGAAGCGGTTAACTTACAAGGAAAGGTTTATCAGGTTGATCCAATACGCATTAGAGTTTACAAGCATGAACGATGACCTTATTTTTACATAGAACACCGGAAAGAGTCCACAACAGAAGCCAAATACACAGTCAATTCCACTTATCCAGCCTGTAACACGGGAACAGCAGAATGACATTCAGGCCTTCGACGCTTTTACACCAGAAGAGGACGAGGTTATTCAGCCCCTGGAGCCTGATATACAGTTACAGGAGACGGCTAATAAGCCCTTCTAGTCTATAACACTGCACACAGAGTAGGCCAGGTAGCACCAGTAAACTGTTATGCAGCAACAGGATCAGTCCATTCAGCCTCCTCAAGTCTCTAACACAGAAACTGGAAGAGATTAGTACACTAGAATAACAGGAGGCCATTCAGCACGAGAACTAAAGAAGGAGATACAATTATTTGAGACTTGTTATGGAAAAGTGGAGGCAATTCACCCATGTGTCGGTTGTATCTGAACAGGAGGAGACAAATCACTCCTTCGATCCCATTTCAGGAATGCAGGAGGTGATTGTTCAGTATCTCGAGCCTGTTGAGAAGGAATATGAAGAGACTGTTCAGCCCCTCAAAATATTGTACAGCAACAGGAAGATTTCACAATCCCTCAGGCTTCTGGCGTATTATCAGGAGAAGGAGAAGCAGATTTTGAATCTGTAAATCAGGACATTCCGGCCATCTAATCTATAATGTAGGAATACCATGGGGACATTCAGCTCATTGAGTGTATAAACCAGGAACTGAGTGACTCCATTCAGACACTCATGTCTATTACACAGCGATTGGAGCATATCTTTTAAAGCGTTGTGCCTGTTACACAAGAACATGGGAAAGGGAACGTAGAGGTTACAAAAAGTTAGGAATTAGGATAATCAGCTTCACTTGTCACTATAAGGTTGTGAGCAAACTGTTGGGAATTAAGGGAAATTGTGAGGATCCGTTACTAATTAATTAATTAACAACTGAGGATTTACAAAATAAAACCTGAATACATCAGAACCAGCATGATTCTTTAAAGAATTTGTTGGCTCGATTTTTTAAAGATGTTACAAACAAAGTAGAACATATGGATCCTGGAAAAGTAAAGTAGCTGGACTTTGAAAAGGCGTTGATTAAACGCTGCACAAACTATTAAGCTGTAAACTAAGAGGACATGGGTTTGGGAGAAGGTTATTCACCTGGATAGAGGGCTGGTGAGCCAATAAAATGCAGTGAGATGGAATAGTTGTTTCGTTAGTGTTTGGCAACTTCTGGAGTTCCATAGAGTTCAGACCACATGACCCGACAATTTACCATCCATTGTATTACTTGGATGAGAGGAGAGAAAACACGACAGCCACATATTCAGTTGATACTAACACAAGTGAAAAAGTAGGTTGATGTAATAAAGATGTAGAAAAACTACAAATGGGCATGAAAAGTTTAGATAAGTGTGCCAACCTCTGGAAGCTAACATAGATAATATGGGATTAAACATTTTGATCAGAGGAATCCAACATGTTATGGAAATGGAGAGCAACTTCAGAGTACTTTCGTGCAGAGACATGTAGGTGCGCAGGTACATACCACAGAAAACTCACATGCAGGTACAGCAGGGA
>NW_025180343.1:0-2362 GCF_004010195.1 Chiloscyllium plagiosum | reverse complement strand
GAACCGCATCCACAATGACCCCTCTGACAATGCTGCACTCCCTCCACACTGTCCCTCTGACAATGCTGCACTCCCTCCACACTGATCCGCTGACAATCCTGCACCCCCTTCAAACTGACACTCTGACAATGCTGCACTCCCTCCACACTGATCCTCTGACAATGCTGCACTCCCTCCACACTGATCCTCTGAGAATGCTGAACCGCATCCACAATGACCCCTCTGACAATGCGGCACTCCTTCCACACTGACCCTCTGACAATGCCGCACTCCCTCCATACAGACTCTCTGACAATGCTGAACCCCCTTCACACTGACCCTCTGACAATGCTGTACTCCCACCACACTGACCCTCTGACAATGCTGCACTCCCTCCACACAGACTCTCCGACAATGCTGCAATCCCTCCACACTGATCCTCTGCCAATGCTGCACTCCCTCCATACTGACCCTCTGACAATGCTGCACCCCCTCCCAACTGACCCTCTGACAATGCTGCACTCCATCCATCCTGACTCTCTGACAATGCTGCACTCCCTCCACACTGACCCTCTGACAATGCTGCACCCCCTCCCAACCACTGACCCTCTGACAATGCTGCACCCCCTCCCAACTGACCCTCTGACAATGCTGCACTCCATCCGTCCTGACTCTCTGACAGGGCAGCACTCCCTGCACACTGACCCTCTGAGAATGCTGCACTCCCTCTATCCTGACCCTCGGACAATGCTGCACCCCCTCCAAACTAACCCTCTGACAATGCTGCACACCCTCCATCCTGACTCTCTAACAATGCAGCACTTCCTGCACACTGATCCTCAGACAATGCTGCACTCCCTCTAAGCTGACCCTCTGACAATGCTGCACTCCCTCCATCCTGACCCTCTGGTGATGCTGCACTCCCTCCACACTGATCCTCTGACAATGCTGCACTTCCTCCACACTGACACTCTGACAATGCTGCACTCCCTCCACACTGACCCTCTGACAATGCTGCAGTCCCTCCACACTGATCCTCTGACAATGCTGCACTCCCTCCACACTGATCCTCTAAAAATGCTGCACAACCTCCATACTGACACTCTGATAATGCTGCACTCCCTCCACACTGACCCTCTGACAATGCTGCCTTCCCTCCACACTGAGCCTCTGACAATGCTGCACCCCCTCCTAACTGACCCTCTGACAATGCTGCACTCCCTCCATCCCGACTCTCTGACAGGGCAGCACTCCCTGCACACTTATCCTCTGACAATGCTGCACTCCCTCCATCCTGACTCTCTGACAGGGCAGCACTCCCTGCACACTGTTCCTCTGACAATGCTGCACTCCGTCTATCCTGAACCTCTGACAATGCTGCACTCCCTCCACACTGATCCTCTGACAATGCTGCACCCCCTCCAAACTGACACTCTGACAATGCTGCACTCCCTCCATACTGACCCTCTGACAATGCGGCACTCCTTCCACACTGAACCTCTGACAATGCCGCACTCCCTCCATACTGACCCCGTGACAATGCTGCACTCCCTCCATACTGACCCTCTGACAATGCTGCCCTCCCTCCACACTGTTCCACTGACAATGCTGCACTCCCTCCACACTGACCGTCTGACAATGCTGAACCCCCTACACACTGACCCTCTGACAATGCAGCACTCCCTCCACACAGACCCTCAGACAATGCCGCAATCCCTCCACACTGATCCTCTGACAATGCTGCACTCCCTCCACACTGATCCACTACAAATGCTGCACCCCCTCCAGACTGACACTCTGATAATGCTGCACTCCCTCCACAATTACCCTCTGACAATGCTGCCCACCCTCCACACTGACCCTCTGACAATGCTGCACCCCCTCCTAACTGACCCTCAGACAATGCCGCAATCCCTCCACACTGATCCTCTGACAATGCTGCACTCCCTCCACACTGATCCTCTAAAAATACTGCACTCCCTCCACACTGACCCTCTGACAATGCCGCAATCCCTCCACACTGATCCTCTGACAATGCTGCACTCCCTCCACACTGATCCACTGCAAATGCTGCACCCCCTCCATACTGACACTCTGATAATGCTGCACTCCCTCCACACTGACCCTCTGACAATGCTGCCCACCCTCCACACTGACCCTCTGACAATGCTGCACCCCCTCCTAACTGACCCTCTGACAATGCTGCACTCCCTCCATCCTGACTCTCTGACAGGTCAGCACTCCCTGCACACTGTTCCTCTGACAATGCTGCACTCCCTCTATCCTGACCCTCTGACAATGCTGCACTCCCTCAATTCTGACCCTCTGATAATGCTGCACTCCCTCTACTCTGGTCCTCTAACAATGCTGCATTCCCTCCAAA
>NW_025180342.1:0-2362 GCF_004010195.1 Chiloscyllium plagiosum | reverse complement strand
ATCACTGGTATCTGTGGAAGGAGAAATACACACGCTTTTTCAGGGAGTGCAATATGAATTATAGAGAACGAAAATGATGCAGATTTTGGCTGTTAGAAATAGAAGGAAAATTTACTCGCTTATTGGAAAAAAGAATTCTTGACTATCAAAGATATTGTGGGGAAAAAAACCTGATAATGAGAAGCATATGGTCATGAGTTGGGCAGCAGTAGACAATTCATTTACAAAAGGGTCTGTGAACTTAATAGTAAAGTACTAAACAGAGCAAAAATACACACGAGACACTGAGGAAGCAAGATAATGAACAAGTGGACATCAAGGAGACCAGAGGAGAATCAGAACAGTGTTCACTTTTATGATATCACAGTCAGAGATGACTAGCACTGAAACAGACTCTTTGGTCCAACCGTCTCTGCCAACCAGATATTTTAACCTAATCTATTCCCATTTGCCAGCATTTGGCCAACATCCCTCTGAACTCTTCCTATTCAAATGCTTTTTAAGTGTTCCAATTTTAGTTGCCCTTTAGGCTCCTTTTGAATCTTCCTCTCTTAACCTAAACCTATATCCTCTAATTCTGGGCTCCACGAACCCAAGGTAAACACCTCGTCTATTTATGCTATCCACGCACCTCATGATTATCACACCTCAGCCTATGACACTCCAGGGAAAATGGACCCAGCCTATTATGCCTCTCCCTGCGAATCAAATCCTCCAACTCGCAACATCCTTGAAAATCTATTCTCAAACCTTCCATGTTTCAGTTCCTCCTTCTGATAGGAGAGAGACTAGAATTGTAAACAATATTTCAAAAGTGGCCTAACCAATGTCCTGTTCAGCTCCGTTACTCAATGCTGAAATGCAATAATTTTATGAAATCTAGAATTAACTCTACAAATAATGTCTTGCTCTGATTTGCTTTTCTAAGATGCAACACCTCACATTTATCTAAATTAAACCCTATCTGCCACTCCTCAGCCCATTGTCCAATCTGATCAATATCCCATTGTACTCCGAGATATCCTTCTTCACTGTCCACAATACCTCCAATTTTGGTGTCATCTGCAAACGTACTATCTGTACCGCCTCTCTTCACATCAAAATTTTTTAAATGAATGACGAGACATGTCCAGAATAAAAAGCATCCATTTCCCTGGGTTTGAATGTGCTCTGTGTAAATCCTGCCCCATGACTCTATCAGGGAGAGCTGCACATACTCCCCTCTGAACTTTGCCCCCGACAAATCTGGCGGCCGCGCGCGTGTCCAGTGAGTCGTTGCCCCGAATAAAGATGGCGGCGCTCACTCGGGCGGGATCGCTCGATGAGGCATTTTACCCTTTGCTGCAAAAATGGGACTGTAAGTTTCAAATTTGTGTTTTCCGATGTGCACCAAATGTATGTAAAACCTCTCAGCCCATACCAACACCATTACCCTCCCGCTCCCTGCTGTTTATTTCTGTCCTTACCGACAGCTCTCCAGCTACATGTCCTGAACACGCGCGCTGACGGCGTGGATAATCACGTGGTATAGTCTAGTCCCACCCCTCATTTACTCTGATTGGTTGGACTCGTTTACTCTGATTGGTCGGAGGACCAGGTCTTCCAGCTCTACCCCTGCCTTTCCATTGGTCCGCCACTGACATCAATCACCCGAGGCCCATTGTTGGTTGGAGCATGCGCATTGCTTTGTGGCTTTTGCTGCTGTTCATCACTTACGAGAGGGGACAATGTTAAAAATCACACAACTACCTGATGAAAAAGCAGCAAAACTAGTGCTTCCAAATAAACTTGTTGGACTCTAAAGTGGTGTTCACTAAATTATAATTTTGTCCATCCTAATCCAAAACCAGCACCTGCAAGTCACGAGTGAGGGAGGAATGCATAATATAAGAACAAAAGAACTAGGAACAGGAGAAGGCCGTCCTGCCCTTCGAGCATTCTCTGCTATTCAACAAGATCATTTCGTGGACGCAGAACCATTTACCCGCGTTCTCACCACATCCCTTAATTGATTATTTCATTTTAATAAAAATCTACCTTAGCTTTAAAAACGTTTATTGAACTAGCATCAACTACTTTCCTGTGCAATTAATTCCATAGTGGTTAAGAAGTTCCTTCTCAATTTAGTGCTAAATTTGCTGCCTCTAATCTTGAGATGATGCCATGTTGTCCTCGCTTCACCTGCCAGTGGAAACATCCTCACGACTTTTGTTTTATGCATTCCATACATTACTTTATATGTTTCCATTCTTCTGAATTACAATGAATATAATCCTGTGGGATATAGGTAAAACAGTGTTTTACTGTCCTCCTGCGAACATTGAACAGCGAAATTGAGTACTAAATTCAGCATATAATTGTG
>NW_025180341.1:0-2362 GCF_004010195.1 Chiloscyllium plagiosum | reverse complement strand
CGGTTCAGAGCCTTTTTCGTGAACCTGATGCTCTAATACTCTCTGGTCCATTCAAATAAATCATTATACGTGAGGATTGATCATGCAACCACCTTATCTGAGTGCATTATGTGGTTTGTAGGTCCTGATGGTGATATTGGGACACGTTCACCGAGCAACAGTGACTGAATGGTGTCAACGTGAAAGTGAGTGTTAGACGGTGGAATGCATCAGTGACATGGTAGGACTGACAGAAAGGGGGGATAGTGTTTGTGAAAGAGAGAGAAGTCTCCAATATTGGGTGAATTGGAATCCTGATATATGAATCGCAATGACGTCAGAGAGCAGACTGAAGTTAAAAATGGATTGATTCATTTCGGTGTGTGTTTCATACAGGTTACGTCGCATAACATGGAACAAATGTGCCATGCCATTACTCGGAAATGAGCGGAGTTTGCTGCAGTCACAACGCAGAGTACGAACCACTATTGACCATGTGAAAAAAAAACACGATACAAAAAGCAAAAAACGCAATGGCAGAGGTAGGTGAGGAACAGCACCGCATGAACAACAGGAAATCATTTCACATACTGTACTGAGGTGTGGATACTGAGATTGAGTTGAAACCTTTTCTTCGATATCCCCAGAGACTGTCGATATTCGATCATTGAGGATGTTGAAGACTGAATCCGATAGGTTCCTACAAAAGATGAAATCTCCAGGCGATAATTCATGGTATTGTCGAAATGTAGTTTTCAGTAACACCGAAGTTTCACATCGTTATTTTATCAGTTCCACGAGACAAGGAAGTAAATATTGTTCACACTCACATCACACCGGTTCCCAGGTTTGGAATCAGAGAAACTGAGTGGTGCAGAGGCGATGATCTAATCGGAAATGGGGAGTGGAGTGAATGCTTGTTTCTACTCTGTTGTCCGGTGATGAAATCCATGTGAACGCAGTTCTTCTATGAAAGTATAGGGCCGATAAAACGCTGAGGCTGGAAGCTCCAACCTCAGCTGGAGCAACTACTGTTCACTTGGATAAGGGAGCATTGGGACATCGGGCTGGCAGGTCTAATATCACCTGAACATGCTTGAATTGACATGGCGCAGGGAGCACTGGGTTGGGTGGGGTAAGATACTGAACGATTTTAATCAGAATTGAAATAGGTCATCGCAGCACACATGATTGAGGGTTGACAGAGGATTTGCCCCAGGGAATTGTCTCAATTGTAAATAAACATTTCGCAAAGATTGAGCACGTGTACAGGGAGAAAAATGATTTAACGATGTCGCTCTCTGACATTTCTTGTATGTCTGACTCAACAGTGGGTCCTTTCTGGAAGGGTTTTTAAAATCTTTTTTTTTCAGACTATTCAATTTCCTGCAAGCTTGTTCAGGTCATTAAAGTAATCTAAAAGTCCGAACATTAAAGGAGATATATGATGTAGTGATTTGGCTTGAGTTTCCTTCGAGTAATGGAGGAACAACAGGAGAGACGATGTGGAATTTATCAGATCGGCCGTAATCAAATTCAATATCTTGGCAGACAGAGGGTGAAAGGAAGCTTCATGTGGACAAATGTATTTTCTTTGCCAATGAAACTGACCACGTCACAAAGTGGTGATAGCAGCTGAGGCAGGATTCCTTTCGAAGCCTCGGTTCAATTAATCACCCCGAGAACATGAGTGTCAATGTGTCGGATTCTGACATAAGGGGAAGATGACTGGATAGTCCCTTCTCTGTCGGTCATGTCAGCCTTTGTTCTCCACCAGTTCCGTTTCCAAAGGAGTTTCTGAGGATTTTGAAACTTGAGATTGGGTATTTGTTTGGTTTCCTTGCCATTCCCTGGAGCTGCAGCAGTTGAGCAGCTGGGTTTGGTAAATATAAAGTAGTAAGAACAAACTATTTCATCTTCCACTTCTGTGGTGACCATGGTATACTCAGGGAATTTATGGAAGGGATTCCTGCACTTGCATATCAGAAATTAAATCTACATCTTAGCCTCACAGCAACTCGTCATCAGTTTGGTAAAGCCGAAAGGCCTTGCTGTCGAGCCAAACAGGATTCCAACCTACAAACTCCTGACCCGTAGACAGTTGCATTACACATTGCGCCACTGGCCAGGACATTACGGCATGTATCCAGGCTGCAAAGCAGTGTTATTAACACGAATATGAACAAAACGTTCATGTTCACAAGTTGAATAGCCAGCAAAGATAATCAACGTCACTGTTTCACATCAAAGGCCGCCACTTTTTGAAGCAACAGCCGCAAAGGAAATACTACATTTCAACTCTAGTTCCCTGTTGTGGTTCTGTTCGCCGAGCTGGGAGTTTTTGTTGCAGACGTTTCGTCCCCTGGCTAAGCGACATCATCAG
>NW_025180340.1:0-2362 GCF_004010195.1 Chiloscyllium plagiosum | reverse complement strand
CTTCTTATTTACCATCATACACCCTGCCTTTTTCCCTTTTCCATCCCCCGACTGAATAGTTTAAAGTCCTAGTGGCCACTCTATTTATCCTTTTCGCTAGAACACTTATATCAGATCTATTCAGGTGGAGTTTGTCCCATCAGTAAAGATTCTGCCCTTCCAAAACTGATGCCTATGCCCATGAAATGTAACCCCTCTTTCGCACACCATTTCTTTAGCTACGTGTTTACTTCCTGATGTTTTTTTTTTACTTATTCTCGGTCAATTTGCACATGGCTCGGGCAGTAGTCTGCAGATTATGACCCTCGAGGACCTGTCATTAATTTTGTTCCTTGTGCTTGATGATCCCCAGCCAGGTCCTCCGTCCTATCCTTGCCTACTTTCTTAGTCACAACGTGAAACGCAACAACTGAACAACTATTCTGTAGTGCTGTGACAGAATAAGTAATTGAAACTGCCGTGGTTATGAGTATATTCTCCAAACTGGTAAGTTGATTTCCAGATGTTTCGTCCCTTGTCTAGATGACATGTTCAGTGCCTCCTATGAGCCGCTGCTGAATTGGGTCATCTGGCATTTATTTGGTTCCGCTCCTGCTGCTTCCAGTTGCCCGTTTGGTTCTTCATTTTCGTAGCCAGTATATTGTGTATGGATCTGTGTGTTTGTTGATGGGGTCTGTGGATGAGTGCCATGTTTCTACAAATTTTCTAGCAAGGCCCAAATATTCGACTGGGACAACACAACAGATTTGCGACAAGATATAAATAGAACAAACAGAGAATTTCTAGAGCCTGGCATTAATCCATGGACTCGATCAACAAACATATTGACCCAATATACCAGCCACGACAACGAAGAACAGGAATCGTCAATGCAAGCAGCAGAAAAGGAGCCAAATAAATTCCAGAAGACACAGTAAGCAACGCCTCACAGGAGGCTTGAAACCACTGGAGATGTCACCAATGCAGTGTTGAAACGTCTGCAAATCAACTTCCCTGCTCAGCGAACTTATCCACAAACACAACGACTGGCGCCCAAGCAACAAACCCTTACAGAAACTTTGAAGTTGAAAATTGGTGGTTATGGATGGACACTCATTATGTCCCAACAACTATTGACAAGATTAGAAATTCTATGCGTTTGACTCCTGATAGATTCCGCGCCTCTGTGGAGCTCCTAAGAAGATTGGCAGAGAGGTACAGGCTCTGAATGAACTTTGAACATTTTAATGTGCAGTTGCGGTGTAACCCTGCGCTGAATGTGAGTTGTTCACAATCCTGTCAGCAGCCACAATACTTTCATTCTAAAACAGTTAGCCATTCCCACCAGCTTCCAAACTTCGTAGAGAACATGGTTCTCGGATTTTCTCGGATATAGAAAACACCTTGGAGACTGTTTTTTAAAAAAAATGCTTCATTCCAACTGCTATAAATCCATCTTATTCTATCTAATGAAACCGCGAGGAACAAAGTATCTATTAGTGCAGTCCCTGGTCCATGTGCTTGTGATGTTGGAGTATGACTCACATCTTCCTGCTCCTGTGTTAGTGATTTGAGGAGCTGAATGACTTCCACTTGTTCCTTTGTAAGTGACTCCCGGTGCGAAATGGTTTACTTCTGACCCCGTGCAAATGATGCAACCTTCTCTTCCTATGTAACAGGCAGGAGACACTGAATGAGCTATCCCTCTTCTTGATGAGCTGAATGATTTCCCCATATTCTTGTGAATCCAGACTGAGGTGCTGAATTGTATCCTCCTTTTACTGTGGAAATGTGTAATGTCTGGCAGTGCTGTTACATAAAACTTACTGACACTTTAACAGCACGATCTTGAATGTTCTCCAGGTCTTGTTGTACATGGACATAGACTGCTTCATGAGCTACAGATTGACAAATTGCAAAGAATTTTGTGTAAATTTCGGTGAATGTCTCGACTTCACAGTTGTGTGCAGTCAGAGGTCTGAATGGCTTGGTTCGACACGGTAAGGATTGTACGATGATAAACAGGAAATGCCTTGGCCGACGAAGCTACCCTGAGGACCTCTAGCAGTGATGGTTCACGTCCACGGATAATAGATATCTTCCCTTGTCCTATCAATCACTCCAAATTGGCGAGTTTATAGTCTTGATGCACATGAGGCAATAGCAAGTGGTAGACTAGCTAGTGGGAAGAATTTTCCTGGGAAGGAACCAAGGGATCAGTTAAAGTGTGATTGTTTAAACGCAAGGAGTATCTGAAATAAAAGTGATGAACTTAGAGCATGGATCAGTACCCGGTGCTATGATGTTGTAGCCATAACGGAGACAATGTTTTTCTCAGGGGCAGGAATGGTTGCTGGATGTTCCACGGTTTAGAGCATTTAAA
>NW_025180339.1:1126-2362 GCF_004010195.1 Chiloscyllium plagiosum | reverse complement strand
CAGCGAGGGTCGGACCACACACACACACACACATGCACATAAAGTGAAGGAGGGACACACACACACAGGGAGGGAGGGACACACACACACACACACACATACAGCGAGGGAAGGACACATTCACACACACAGCGAGGGAAGGACACGCTCACACACAGCAAGGGATGGACACGCTCACACAGCAAGGGGGTCAAGTACTCACATAGCAAGGGGAGATGAACACACACAGTGAGGGGGATATACACAAAGAGCAAGGGAGACACACACATGCACACACACACACAGCAAGGGAAGGACACACACACACACACACAGCGAGGGAGGGACACGCGCAAGCACAAAATTACAGACACACACAGCGAGAGAGGGACACGAACACACAGCCAGGAAGGGACATGCACACACAGTGAAGGAGGGGCACACACAAACACAAACACACATACAGAGCAAGAGAGGGACATGCGCACATCCAATGAGGGGTGACACATGCACACACAGCGAGTGGGGCCATGCACACACACAGAAAGGGAGGGACATGCTCACACACAGCGAGGGAGGGACATGCTCACACACAGCGACGGAGGGACACGCATACACACAGCGAGGGAGGGACACGCACACACAGCAAGGGAGAGACACGCACACACAGCAAGGGAGGGACACGCACACACACAGCGAGGGAGGGACATGCTCACACAGTGAGAGAGGGACATGCACACACACAGTGAGGGAGGGACACACACAAACACAAACACACTTACAGAGCAAGAGAGGGACATGCGCACACCCAATGAGGGGGGACACATGCACACACAGCGAGAGAGGGACACACACACACAGCGAGAGAGGGACACGCACACGCACACACAGCGAGGGAGGGACACGCACACTCAGCGAGGGAGGGACACGCACACACAGCCACACACACACTCACACTCACACTCACAGCGACGGAGGGACACACACACACTCACAGCGAGGGAGGGACACGCACACTCACAGCGAGGGAGGGACACGCACACTCACAGCGAGGGAGGGACCCGCACACACACACAGCAAGGGAGCGACACATACAAACACGAGGGAGGGACTCGCACACATAGTGAGGGAGGGACATACACACACACAGCATAAGGGACACACACAGCAAGAGCGACGCGCACACAGTGAGAGAGGGACATGCACACACACATACTCACACAGCGAGGGAGGGACACACAGACACACAGTGAGTGA
>NW_025180339.1:0-850 GCF_004010195.1 Chiloscyllium plagiosum | reverse complement strand
ACACACAGCGAGGGAGGGACACGCACACTCACAGCGAGGGAGGGACGCGCACACTCACAGCGAGGGAGTGACACGCACACACACACAGTAAGGGAGCGACACATACAAAACAGCGAGGGAGGGACACACACACAGTGAGGGAGGGACATACACACACACACAGCGAGTGAGGGACATACACACAACGAGGGAGGGACACACACACAGCGAGGGAGGGACACACACACACACAGCCAGGGAGGACACACACATACACACACACAGCGAGGGAGGGACACACACACACACACACACACACACACAGCGAGGGAGGGACACGCGCAAGCACAAAACTACAGACACACACAGCGAGAGAGGGACACGAACCCACAGCCAGGAAGGGACATGCACACACAGTGAGGGAGGGACAAACACAAACACAAACACACATACAGAGCAAGAGAGGGACATGCACACACCCAATGAGGGGGGACACATGCACACACAGCGAGAGAGGGACACACACACACAGCGAGAGAGGGACACGCGCACACACACACAGCGAGGGAGGGACACGCACACTCAGCGACAGAGGGACACGCACACACAGCCACACACACACTCACACTCACACTCACAGCGAGGGAGGGACACGCACACTCACAGCGAGGGAGGGACGCGCACACTCACAGCGAGGGAGTGACACGCACACACACACAGTAAGGGAGCGACACATACAAACACGAGGGAGGGACTCGCACACATAGTGAGGGAGGGACATACACACACACAGCATAAGGGACACACACAGCAAGAGCGACGCGCACACAGTGAGAGGGGGACATGCACACACACATACTCACACAGCGAG
>NW_025180338.1:0-2362 GCF_004010195.1 Chiloscyllium plagiosum | reverse complement strand
ACTCCAGCAGCATCCTGATAAATCTCCACTACAACTTCTCTAAGGTATCTATATGTTTCCTGTAACGAGGTGATGGGAACTGAATGCAATACTCCAAGTGTGATCTAACCAGGACTCGCTAGAGCTGCAGCACAAATTTCTGGCTCTCAAATTTAATCCCCCAGTAATGACTGTCAACACTATACAGGCCTTCTTAACAACCTTATCAATTTGGGTGGCAACTTCCAAGGATCTATGGACATGAAACCCAATATTCCTCTGTTCTTTCCCATAGCCAAGAATCCTGCCTTTTCCCCTGTATTCTGTCTTCGAATGCGGCTTTACAAAATGAATGACTGCACAGTTTTTCATTTTGAATACCGCGTGCCACTTATCAGCCCAGTTCTGCATCCGTTCAATATCTACTTGCATCGTACACCAGCTCTCTAGATGTGAGATTTAGGGAGAAGCTGAATACACTGGTGCAATCTTCCCTGAATAAACAGAGGCTGAGGCGTAACCTTATAGAGGTTTATCAAAATCATGATATGGTAAATGTGCAAGGCCATTTCCCATTCCACAGCCTTCAAAAGAATGGGGAAGGGGTCAGTGAATTCTGATATAAAGAGGGTCAAGGGTTGCAGCCAGGGGAACGTGAGGTGGGAGAGTGATAGAGGAACCAGGTAGGGAGTCCTTGTGATACGTCAGTTGAAAGAAAAATGGACAGATAAGGTCAGTTCAAGGAGGCGTGGAGGAGGATAAGGTTTGTACATGGTCTGAGGTTGGGTGTTGGGAGCTCGAGAACATTGTGATGTGGGTGGTGGAACTGAAAGTAGGAGGCATTACCTATCCCTCTTTCTCGGATTGGTCGCCGCTCATGTCCATCGTCCCTTCCCACCATTACACTGTTCTCCAACTGATCAGTGCATGTGTCCATCATTTCCTGCCTGTCTTCCATCTTCTGATTTGCTAGTCGCCAATCTATCTTCTAACCTAAACGTCTTTTCCCATTCAACCGTTGTCAGGTGTTGGATGTGCCAATCCTGAGGCATGATCTACCACACATAAAGCCATGCTGACTGTTACAACCCAAACGCTGTCTATCTTATCTCTCAGAATCTTATCGGATAACTCATTCAGCATAGATGTTAGTTTTACTGATGTCTAGGTCCATGGTTTTTAATTGCAGCCCATTCTAAATAACGGCATGGCCTTTGCTAACCTCCAGTGTTCCATTCTTCCTTCCTCTCCAAAAGAAAAGAAAGGTAACTTCCAGAGAAGAAGAGACAGAACATCGTGACATCACTGAACCCCAGGGCATTAATGTGGACTTCACCAGTTTTCAAATTACCCCTCCAACACCTTACCGCAGTTTCAACCTTCAAGCTCAGCACAGTCCTCATGACATGTCATACCTGCTAATCTCCCTGCCCACCTATCGGCTCCAACATCCCCTCTGACTGATCATCTCCATCCACACCCCCATTCACCAATTGTACTCTTTGCTAATTTCTCCCCAGCCACCCAACCCACCCACTTATCTCCCCACCCTGAAAGCTTCCTGCTTCCATTCCTGGTGAAGGGCTTTTGCCCGAAATGTCGATATTCTGCTCCTCGGATGCTGCCTGACCTGCTGTGCTTTTCCAGCACCACTCTAATCTAAGCATCACAGAAAATGTGGCAGTGAGCGTTCCAGCGGGTACTGGAGTGCAACCCGAAATAACTTTTGAAAGCTGTTGCTGGTGAGTAGCAGGTAAGTTCTGTGAAATTGTTATCGGATTATACAGCATCAGCTTTTTCAATTTAAAGTTAACATTATTTGATGTTGTTTGGATTAATTATATACAATTGGAGCATGTGGCAGCTGGAATCCAAACTGCCGTCTACATTGCCTGACATGCGAATACTGAGAAATGTTTGAGAATCGGAGATTATCGTGAACAGCATGGATAGAGACGTGGTCACACCGCAGACTCAGAGTCAATAAGACAGGTCAGGACGGCTAAGCGTGAAGTGCTCGGATCCTCTGTGGATGTTCTCCTGTAAAACAAAAACAGACCGTTTTGGAGATCAGCAGCATTTCAAATGCTGCAAATATGGTTGGCTTTGCTGCAGAGGGAGTAAAAAATGCGCACAGGAAAGATGTAGCTTTGGGCATTCAATTGTTAAGAGAATAAGTAGGTGATTTTAGGGTAGGTTGTGTCCCTTAAATGAGGATGCCAGATATCCATGAGCGGTTGCAGGACATTCCAGATGGTACATGTTGGTGCGAACAACGTAGGTTAGAAAAAATGAGGAGGTCCGAAAAGTAAAATATCGAGAACGAGGACGGAAGTTGAAATGTAGGAGGTCAAATGTAGTTATCTCAGGATTGCAGCCATTG
>NW_025180337.1:0-2362 GCF_004010195.1 Chiloscyllium plagiosum | reverse complement strand
TATGATCTTAATGGAAGCCCCTGAGGTTCCCTTGAAAATATGTAGAGGTGCAGTGACTGGGAGGTACCCTGGGAAATGTTTTGTTGGCTGCTGCTTTCAAATAATTGGAGAAAAGGGAAAGCGAAAAGAACAAGAACCTTATATCCCTGACAGTGACCCGAATCTGGTAAAAGTTATAGAGGTCAAAGACTTAAAACAGACCCTTGAAATAGAAACTGGATACAGAGATACAGATGCCTGGGTGGAATGGGTGAAATATACGGTTAAAAGCATCAACAAAAGCAATTGCTATTCTTGTGCCTCAGGTCGACCGGTGGCTCAGGTGGTTCCCTTTCCGCTCGGGTGGAAGCAAGACAGTGCCGGTATACTATGCATGATTGCCCTGTACCAGGATGAGACAGCGTGGAGAAACCCCGGTTGCCGGTAATTGCTGTCTATGTTTCCTCCCCTAAAGGGGAGAGAGTTAAAAACTCCCCCTATGTTTGTGAATGTGATTGGGAATCATACCTCCTGTGTACAGAGGAATGGAACAGACCATTCCAGATTTGTAGGAGACCGAACGCTATGCTCGGAAATTGAATCAGTTTCTGAGACAGAGTGGGGAACGAACTATTCAGCCTTAAAAGTACCCCGAGCGGATTTGTGGTGGTACTGTGGTGGGAAGATTTTAAGACCCACTATGCCCTCTAGCTGGTGAGGCACTTGTGCAATTGTACAATTGGCAATTCCATTTACCTTGGCATTTGAGATAGAGGGGAAGGCAGTGAAGGAGGATGAGCGAAGCAAGAAATCGATATTGGGGACTTCCTTTGATGACAGGATTTATTTTGACTCCATAGGGATTCCTAGAGGGGCGCTTGACGAGTTTAAGGCCCGCAACCAGATTGCAGCAGGTTTAGAATCATTCCTATTTTGGTGGGTAAAAATTAATAAAAATGAATATTGGATAAACTGCACTTTTTATAACCAACAAAGATTTATAAACTATACTAGAGATGCAGTCAAGGGAGTTGCCGAATTGCTTGATGCAACGAGCAGGATTGTTTGGGCAAACAGACGAGCCCTGGACATGATTCTAGTCGAAAAAGGTGGTGTATGTGTAATGTTAGAGGGAAGTTGCTGTACCATTATTCCGAATAACACAGCACTGATGGGTCAATCACTCGCGCATTGCAAGGATTGACCACCCTCTCGGAGGAATTGGCTAAGAATTCAGGAGTGGACACGTCACTCACAGGTTGGCTGGAATCATGGTTTGGGAAGTGGAATGGGATGGTGGTCTCCGTTCTCACATCCTTGATAATAGTGATAGGGGTACTAACTACAGTCGGTTGTTGCATTATACCTTGTGTACGAGGATTAGTCCAACGATTAATTGAAACAGCCTTAGTGAAACAAATGACCCGGCAGGGTAATCAAGCTGAGGGACTCCATCTACTGAACAAGGGAATGGGCCCTCTTTTGGAATTGGGCATAATAAATGAGAGTTCAGAGAACGAACAGCGAAGGAAGAGCCAAAGGTTACTTCATGAATTTGAGAAACAAATAAGATTGTGAACCTCATCACTTTAAGGTGTGAAAAGGGCAGATGGTCCCCATACTGGGAGTCGAACCCGGGCTGCCTGTGTGAAAACCAGGAACCCTAGTGTATGGTAAAGAAAATATAAGTGGAGTTTAATTTACATAAAGGGAAGTTACGTAGCGGGGCGAGGTGACCTCATGCAGCGCAAAGGTATTACTATGTACATGTTCCAATGCTCATTGCTCACCTTCCTAATGCACCTGAAGCTATTCCTTGCAAGATTTAAGATTGTGAACCTCATAGCCAAGAAAGCATAAGAGGGCAGGAAATACAAAAATGAATTAAAGGAGACTTAGTAAGTGCAGAAACTACAGATATTTTTAAAAAGGGGGGAATTGTGGGAAATAAGAAATGTAGTTTTCTGCAGGCGATATAGAAATGTAATTGTTGTAAGTGCTAGTGGAGTGCAATTTCTGGAGATGGTTAAGGGGTGAGACATTGTACAAACGGTCATGGAATTCTTCTAGCGTGTAGTATACTTAAGGCTAAGACTTTAATGAATATAGGGGGTCTTTTATAGAAGTAGTTTCAAAGAAAATAGTTTTAAGCTCGGAAATAACTATGGAGTGTTGTAGCTGACCACAAAAGAAGAAATAAGGGTCTTTTCACAATAAAGCTTATAGTAACAGGACAAAGAACGCAGATATCCGAGGTCAACCTGGTACAGACAGAAGGAAAGAGAAAAACAAGTGATGTAATCATCTTAAGGTTATGTCAAATAAGGGACTGAAATGAAATAAATGATTATGATAGGGTAAGAATAGAGAAAGCGTGGGGGGT
>NW_025180336.1:0-2361 GCF_004010195.1 Chiloscyllium plagiosum | reverse complement strand
TGTTGTGTTGGGCTCTTCCATCATTGAGGATGGGAATATTTGTGGAGACTCCTCCTCCAGTGAGGTCCACTCATGACTGGATGTGACAGGACTGAAATGCTTAGACCTGATCCATTGGTTGTGGGATTGTTTAATTCTGTCTATCACTTTCTGCTTATGCTGTTTGGCAGGCAAGGAGTCCTGCTTGGTGGCTTCACCAGGTTGACACCTCATCTTGATGTATGGCTGGTGCTGCTCCAGGCATGCCCTCCTCAATTCTCCATTGAACCAGGATTGATCCCCTGCTTAGATGGCAATGGTTGAGTGGGGGATACACTGGGCCATGAAGTTTCAGATTGTGCTGGAGCAGATTTCTGCTGCTGTTGATGGCCCACAGTGCATCATGGATGCCCAGTCATGAGTTGAGAGATTGGTTGTAAGTCTGTCCCAGTTAGCACAGTGATAGTGCCACACAAAACAATAGAGATTATTCTCAATGTGAATGCAGGAGTTGATCTTCGCAAGGATTATGTGGTGGTCACTCTTATTGATACTGTCATGGGCAAATGCATCTGTAACTGACAGATTTCTAAGGATGAGGTCAAGTATGACACGTTTTATAAAACTGAACCACATCTTTACATACTTTTGGCTCAGTACACGTGATTCTGGACGCCTGTGTTATCCAAATCCCCATGGCCCTGTCATAGGAATCTGATGTACTCCTCACAAGATCTCCCTATGATAGCTGGGTGGGACCACGAGCCAATGTCTAACCAACCATTCTTCATCTGGGGGGCAATGAAGTGGGGGGTCTCCACTTCCTCATCAGCCTCCATTCTGAAGGTAATAACACTCTGAAACCCCTCCACCCTCAACCTCAGTGTGAGCTGACTGTGCTCATTTATTTCATTCAAGATGGCACGGTGGCACAGTGGTTAGCACTGCTGCCTCACAGCGCCAGAGACCCGGGTTCATTTCCCGCCTCAGGCAACTCTCTGTGTGGAGTTTGCACATTCGCCCGTGTCTGCGTGGGTTTCCTCCGGGTGCTCCGGTTTCCTCCCACGATCCAAAAATGTGCAGGTTAGGTGAATTGGCCATGCTAAATTGCCCGTAGTGTTAGGTGAAGGGGTAAATGTAGGAGAATGGGTCTGGTTGGGTTACGCTTCGGCGGTTCAGTGTGGAAGGGCCGAAGGGCCTGTTTCCACATTGTAAGTAATCTAAAAATCTGCTTTTTGGATCTGCTGTAATTAGGGACATCATAGCAAACACTCCACCTGGATTATCTTCACGCTTTCGGAAAGTTTCAGCAATCCTTTCACTTCCTGTGGTGTCACATCACCCCTTATTGATGGATTTTGTTTAACCATTGCCCTGGTTACCTCACACGTAGAAGAGAGACCAGGAACCTGTTCCTGTCATTGTTCTGTTTCTTGGCCCTCCTTTGGACATTCTGTAATTATCGGGGAAGTTACTGCCTTTAGTCCTGACAAATTATTCCCCAGAAGGAAATTGACTCCCTCAACAGGGAATGTTTTCCCCACTCCGACAATTACTTCTCCTGATAATAAATCACATTCCACTTGTACCTTTCAGAATGGAAGCGGAATATATTCTCCACCAATCCCATTGATCAATACCTTAGCTCCCATTGAGCTCTGTGGAGGGAAAATCAATTCTTTCTCCAGTAAAAGCGATTGTGTTGCCCCTGTATCTCTCAGTTTGGTTCTGGGTTTAGCTGAAGAAAAAGTGGTCACCGTTCCTTTTGATAAAAATCCTGTCCACCTCTCATCAATTTTCCAACTTTCTTTACTAATGACAGAATTCACCCCCAGCCTTTTTGTTATTATTACAGCTACAACTTGCTTCGTGGGATTATCTGTTTGTGTTCCCTTCTCTGATTCATTTTTACTAACTCCTGTAGGTCCCATGGATCTACCTCAGAACTTCCAACATTCCAAAAACACATGGCCCACCTTATTCCCAGAGAAACATTTCAGCTTCTGAGCATCACTTCCACCCTCAGCAATTTCCTTCTTAATCTGAGGAGGAGTTCTCGGCCTGGTCCCTCCTGTCCATTCTCTCCCCTGGCTACCTGCCTTCCTCACACTCTCTCTCAATTTTTATTTTACTCCCATTTCTGGGCCTGATGGGAAAAAGGTTTCTAGATCACTCTCCCATCAGGTGACTTCTCCACCTCCTGATGCTGCTTGGCTTGTTGTGTTCTTCCAGCCTCCTGTTTGTACACTTTGGATTCCAGCATCTGCAGGATTTTGGCTTTATTAAAGTCTATAATCATTAGCCATTCTAGCTGCTTATCTTACTGTCATTCCCCTTTGGTCTTCTACTTGAATTCCGATTCATGAAGGGAAGGAAGTTTTG
>NW_025180335.1:0-2361 GCF_004010195.1 Chiloscyllium plagiosum | reverse complement strand
ACAATCAGGAGTGACATCTAGAGGTAGTAATAGATGTGTATAGTCTGCAAGATATTACACAGATAATCAGGAGTGAGATCTGGAAGAGGAAATAGATGTGTATAGTCTGCAAGACATGACACAGGTAATCGGGAGTGACATCTGGAAGAGGTAATAGATGTGTATAGTCTGCAAAACATTACACAGATAATCAGGGGTGACATCTGGAAGAGGTAATAGATGTGTATAGTCTGTAAGATATTACACAGACAATCAGGAGTGACATCTGGAAAAGGTAATAGATGTATACACTCTGCAAGACATTACACTTTCAATCAGGAGTGACATCTGGAAGAGGTAATAGATGTGTATAGTCTGCAAGACATTACACAGACAATCAGGAGTGACATCTGATAGAGGTAATAGATGTTTATAGTCTGCAAGACATTACACAGACAATCAGGAGTGACATCTGTAAGAGGTAATAGATGTGTATAGTCTGCAAGATATTACACAGATAATCAGGAGTGACATCTGGAAAAGGTAATAGATGTGTTTCGTCTGCAAGAAATTACACAGACAATCAGGAGTGACATCTGGAAGAGATAATAGATGTGTATAGTCTGCAAGACATGACACAGATAATCGGGAGTAACATCTGAAAGAGGTAATAGATGTGTATAGTCTGCAAAACATTACACAGATAATCAGGGGTGACATCTGGAAGAGGTAATAGATGTGTATAGTCTGCAAGACATTACATAGACAATCAGGGGTGAAATCTGGAAGATGTTATAGATGTGTATAGTCTGCAAGTCATTACACAGACAAACAGGTGTGATATCTGGAAGATGTTATAGATGTGTATAGTCTCCAAGATATTACACAGATAATCAGGAGTGACATCTGGAAAAGGTAATAGATGTGTATAGTCTGCATGACATTACACAGACAATCAGGAGTGACATCTGGAGGAGGTATTAGTTGTGTATAGTCTACAGGACAGTACACAGATAATGAGGAGTGACGTCTAAAAGAGGTAATAGACGGGTATAGTCTGCATGACATAACACAGATAATCGGAGTGACATCTCGAAGAGGTAATAGATGTGTATAGTCTGCAAGACATTACACAGACAATCAGGAGTGATATCTGGAAGAGAAAGTGAGGTCTGCAGATGCTGGAGATCAAAGTTGAAACTTTATTGCTGGAACAGGTAATAGATCTGGAAGAGGTAATAGATGTGTATATTCTCAAAACATTACACAGATAATCAGGAGTGACATCTGGAAAAGGTAATAGATGTGTATAGTCTGCAAGACATTACACATTCAATCAGGAGTGACATTTGGAAGAGGTAATAGATGTGTATTGTCTGTAAGATATTACACAGACAATCAGGAGTGACATCTGAAAGTGGTAATAGATGTGAATAGTCTGCAAGACATTACACAGACAATCAGGACTGTCATCTGGAAGAGGTAATAGATGTGTATAGTCTGCAAAATATTACACAGATAATCAGGAGTGACATGTGGAAAAGGTAATAGATGTGTATAGTCTGCAAGATATTACCACAGATAATCAGGAGTGACATCTGGAAGAGGTAATAGATGTGTATAGTCTGCAAGACATGACACAGGTAATCGGGAGTGACATCTGAAAGAGGTAATAGATGTGTATAGTCTGCAAAACATTACACAGATAATCAGGGGTGACATCTGGAAGAGGTAATAGATGTGTATAGTCTGTAAGATATTACACAGACAATCAGGAGTGACATCTGAAAGAGATAATAGACGTGTAAAATCTGCAAGACATTACACAGATAATCAGGAGTGACATCTGGAAGAGGTAATAGACGTGTATAGTCTGCAAGACATTACATAGGCAATCAGGAGTGACATCTGAAAGAGGTAATAGATGTGTATAGTCTGCAAGACATTACACAGATAATCAGGAGAGACATCTCGAAGAGGTAATAGATGTGTATAGTCTGCAATATATTGCACAGATAATCAGGAGTGAGATCTGGAAGAGGTAATAGATGTGTATAGTCTGCAAGCCATTACACAGATAATCAGGAGTGACATCTGGAAGAGGTAATAGACGTGTATAGTCAGCATGACATTACACAGATAATCAGGAGTGACATCTGGAAGTAGTAATACATGTGTATAGTCTGCAAGATATTGCACAGATAATCAGGAGTGACATCTGGAAGAGGTAATAGATGTGTATAGTCTGCAAGACATTACACAGTAAATCAGCAGTGACATCTGGAAGAGGAAATAGATGTGGACAGTCTGCAAGATATTGCACAGATAATCTGGACTGACATCTGGAACAGGTAACAGATGTGTATAGTCTGCAAGACACTG
>NW_025180334.1:0-2361 GCF_004010195.1 Chiloscyllium plagiosum | reverse complement strand
AAGTAATAGGGTGGTTGTTATGAGGGACTTCAACTTTACAGATATTGACTGGGAAAGCTATAGATCGAGTTCGTTAGATGTGTCAGTGTTTGTCCAATGTGTGCAGGAGGGTTTCCTGACACAATATGTAGACGGGCCAACAAGAGATGAGGCCATGGTGGTTCTGGGTAACGAACCAGGCCAGTTGTTAGAATTGGAGGTAGGTGGGCACTTTGGGGACAGTGACCACAATTCGGTGACTTTTACTCTAGTGATGGAGAGGTATAAGTATGCACTACAGGGCAAGAGTTATAGCTGAGGGCAGGGAAATCATGATGCGGTGAGGCACGACCTAGGATGCGTGGCTTGGAAAAGTAGGCTTCAAGGCATGGGCACAATTGATATGTGGAGCTTGTTCAAGGAGCAATTATTGAGCGTCCTTGATCAGTATGTACCCGTCAGGCAGGGAGGAAAGGGCCGTGTGAGGGAGCCGGGGTTTAATAAGGAATTGGAATCCCTTGTTAAATGGAAGAGGGCGGCCTATGTAAAGATTGGGGCGATTGAGAGTTATAAGGTAGCCTTAAAGGATATGACGAGAGAGCTTCGAGCAGCAAGGAGGGGAAATGAAAATTCCTTAATTGGTAGGATTAGGGAAAACCCTAAGGCTTTCTATAGGTATGTTAGCAATAAAAGAATGACGAGGGTAGGAAAAGGTCCAGTCAAGGATAGTAGTGGGACGTTGCGTGTGGAGGCTGAAGAGATTGGGGAGACACTGAATGAATACTTTTCGTCAGTATTCACTCAGGAACAGGACATTGTTGCCGATGTGAATATTGAGTCACAATTAATTAGAATGGACGGCTTTGAGGTATGTAGGGAAGAGTTGTTAGAAATTCTGGAAAGGGTGAAAATAGATACGTCCCCTGGGCCTAATGGCATTTATCCTAATGGAGGCACTGGAACGGGTGCAGAGGAGGTTTACCAGGATGTTGCCTGGTATGGTAAGGAAGATCGTTTGAGGAAAGGCTGAGGCACTTGGGGCTGTTTTCTTTGGAGAAAAGAAGGTTTAGGGGTGACTTGATAGAGGTGTACAAGATGATTAGGGGTTTAGATAGGGTTGACCATGAGAACCTTTTTCCACGTATGGAGTCAGCTATTACGAGGGGACATGGCTTTAAATTAAGGGGGGCTTGGATCGGCGCAACATCGAGGGCCACAGGGCCTGCACTGCGCTGTATTTTTCTATGTTCTATGTTCTATAACGAATGGAAATAAATCAGAAATGGTCGAATGCTAACTCCTGAAGGTGGGTTGATCCACATATCCGATGAAGAAGCAGGCATACCTTTGGCTCACAGTCTGACCATGGCTGCTGTTTTGGTCTGAAAATAAATGGAAGTATTCGAATGAGAGGTTGCTGAGACTGAAGACCATTTTCGCATCTTGAATGAGTGTGTCAGTGAAGGGACAATATTTGGATCAGCGGGAGAGGAGGATTCGGTGGTTTTAGAGGGTTGCACCACGGTGTAAGGATGTGAGTATGGAGTGATTGTCCATGGTGAAGATGAGGCATTGTGAGCTCCATGGAAACGAAAGCCCTTGAGGAGGTGGAAGGCGTGGATTGTGTTACCAATTTATATGTGAATGTATTGGACCAAGGGGGACAGAACATTGGCAAGATAAGGAAAGATAGGTTCTGTGGGGCATGGGTTGGCGGAGACGGTGTTTCGGCAGTGGCAGTAAGGTTTATGAATTTCGGTTCAGAGATGGAAACACACACCGTGAATTTTCAGGACGCTGAGACTAAAGGGTGTGCATGAGACATCCCTGAGATGATGAGGTTGTGGATAGTATGGGAGATCATGGTTTGTTGATGGAAGGCGAGGTGATAGCTGGGGGGAATAGGAGGAGGTGAGATAGCACCTGGCTTCCGTGGTTTCGAAGTCAGGAAATCAAATGAATAGAGCGCACCCACAACGTCCCGTCACATGGTTTTATGCTACCTTTTGGCTTGGAGTGAAGGGAACTGAGAACTGAGCATTGTGAGTGTGAGAGGTCAGAGCGCGTTAGAGGGGTCGACAAGTTGAGGTGACCAAAGTGATGGCGGCAGTTTGTGGTGATGCGTGCTGGGACGGGCAACAGACCAGCACAGTGTATCCAGCGGATACAGTATTTTGAAGGTCGCAGAAGGGATCCTCGGAGGTTGGATGGACAAAGTACGGGAGTAGTCAGAAGCAGAAGAAAAAAGTGATATGTTGCAACACCTGTTGAATTTTTGTATCCCGGAATGTAGTGCAATGAAGGTCAGAAATTTACTGAGAACTGAATGTTCATGCTCAGTAAGGGGGTGGTGTGAGGGATGGTTTAAAAAAGGACTCATCA
>NW_025180333.1:1565-2361 GCF_004010195.1 Chiloscyllium plagiosum | reverse complement strand
AGAATGCGTGTGTGCGTGAGATAGAGAATGCGTATGAGAGAGAGAGAATTCGTGCGTGAGAGAGAGAGAAAATGCTTCTGTGCGAAAGAATGCATGTGTCAGAAAGAGAGAGAATGCGTGTGTGAGAGTGAGAGAACGCGTGTGTGAGAGAGAAGAGAATGCGTGTGTGCGTGCGATAGAGAATGCGTGTGAGAGAGAGAATGCGTGCATGAGAGAGAGAGAATGCGTGTGTGCGTTGAGATAGAGAACGCGTGTGAGAGAGAGAATGCGTGTGCATGTGAGAGAGAATGCATGTGTGTGAGAGAGAGAATGCGTGCGTGACAAAATGAGAGAATGCATGTGTGAGAGAGAGCATGCATGAGTGTGTGATAGAGGGGATGGGTGTGTGTGATAGAGAAAATGGGTGTGTTAGAGAAAGAGAGAATGCGTGAGTGAGAGGGAAAGAGAATGCTTGTGTGTGTGACAGATAATGTGTGTGTGAGAGAGAGAATGCGTGATTGAGAGAGACAATGCACGTGTGCGAGAGAATATGCGTGTGTGTGAGAGAGAGAATGCGTGTGCGTGAGAGTGAGACAATGCTTGTCTGTGTGAGAGAGAATGCATATGTGCGTGAGATAGTGAATGCGTGTGTGTGTGTGTGAGACAGGATGCGTGTGTGTGAGAGAGAGAATGCGTGTGCGTGAGAGTGAGACAATGCTTGTCTGTGTGAGAGAGAATGCATATGTGCGTGAGATAGTGAATGCGTGTGTGTGTGTGTGAGACAGGATGCGTGTGTGTGAGAGAGAGAATGCGTGTG
>NW_025180333.1:0-942 GCF_004010195.1 Chiloscyllium plagiosum | reverse complement strand
TGAGATCGAGAATGCGTGTATGTGAGAGAGGGAATGCGTGCGTCCGAGAGTGAGGGAATGCATGTCCGAATGAGAGAGAATGCGTGCGTGAGAGTGAATGCGTGATTGAGAGAGTGAGAGAGTGCGTGTGCATGAGAGAGAGAGAGAATGCGTGTGTGAGAGTGAGAGAATGCGTGTGTGAGAGAGAGAGAATGCGTGTGTGCGTGAGATAGAGAATGCGTGCGTGAGAGAGAGAAAATGCTTCTGTGTGAAATAATGCATGTGTCAGAAAGAGAGAGAATGCGTGTGTGAGAGTGAGAGAATGTGTGTGTGAGAGAGAAGAGAATGCGTGTGTGCGTGAGATAGAGAATGCGTGTGAGAGAGAGAATGCGTGCATGAGAGAGAGAGAATGCGTGTGTGCGTGAGATAGAGAATGCGTGTGAGAGAGAGAATGCGTGCGTGAGAGTGAATGCGTGAGTGAGAGAGTGAGAGAGTGCGTGTGTGTGAGAGAGAGAGAATGCGTGTGAGAGAGAGAGAAAGAATGCGTGTGTCTGTGAGACGTGTGAGAGAGAGAGAAAGAATGCGTGTGTCTGTGAGAAAGAATGCGTGTGCGTGAGAGAGAGAGAATGCGTGTGTGAGAGTGAGAGAATGCGTGTGTGAGAGAGAGAGAATGCGTGTGTGCGTGAGATAGAGATGCGTGTGAGAGAGAGAATGCGTGCGTGAGAGAGTGAGAGTACGCTTGCTTGTGTAAGAGAGAAAACAAAGGTGCGTGATACAGAGAATGCATGTCCGTGAGAGAGAGAATGTGTCCATGAGAGAGTGAGATCATGCGTGTGCGTGAGAGAGAGAGAAAATGCTTCTGTGCGAAAGAATGCGTGTGTCAGAGAGAGAGAGAATGTGTGTGTATGAGAGAGAGAATATGTGTGTGCATAAGAAACAGAATGCTTGTGTAAGAGAGCGAAT
>NW_025180332.1:0-2361 GCF_004010195.1 Chiloscyllium plagiosum | reverse complement strand
GAGTGCCTGTAGTCATTCTGCATTTACGACATGGTGAAGATAATCCCACTTTGCATTTTGAGAGACAATTTGGGGTCAGATAGACCCTACGAAAAATTTTCAACTACATGGAATGGGTCCTATTACAGATCAAAATCCTTCGAGCATTTTCACAAATATCCTCCCATCTCTCCGAGGTGTTCTGAACCCCAACTCTCTCTCGCAGACATCACAAAGCTGCACAGTCTCGTTTGAGGGGACACTCTCCAAATAATGATAAAGGGTACTGACAGAAAGTGCATTCTGAGCACTAAGCACCCGCTTCTCTCTATTGGATCTGTAAGAGTCTGTTAAAAGTGTGTTTTTTTTTAAATCAAACCTCTGATCTGAAATCAAAAACAAACAGAAGACGTCTCTACTATGTAGTCCATACTTACGAGTTATTTGATCAATGATGTCATTCTTTCTCCCTGAAATAAAACGTCGTGGCGCAGGAGATAGCACTGCGGCCTCACAGCACCAGGATCCAAAGATGTGCGGTTTAGATGAATTGGCTATTGATAAATCAGGGCTGTGTAGGTTGGGGCATTAGTCAGGGTAAATATAGAATGGTAAGGGAATGGGTCTGGGTGGGTCGAAGTCGACTTGTTGGGCCCAAGGTCCTGTTTCCACCCTGTAGGGATTCTATTAATTCTAAATCTCTGAAGCAAGGTACACCCCTGGCTTCCCACAGTTTAAACATGGCATCCAGTATCCCCGGTTGACAACTTGGTATACCAATTATAGGGGTAAGAAACAAGGCTTTGGCTGTATTGCCCTCGATCTGACTCATTGTCATTCATGCTTTAACTTTATTGATAATTATTGGGTTATGACAATACTCCATAAATGTTGTCATTTTGTCTAAGAACAATAGACTAATAAGGGTTCACTTTTTCTGAGAGGGTTCAATATCTAACCGTATTGATGCCGGGTCCTCAGTGGCCCAGATACTAATATAGGATAATAAAGAGCTTAATTGATAGCATTTAATCTGTGAGATCTACTCTCCACAATCTGTGGGGTAGTTGCAATTTGGTTAGCTTGATAAACTGTCGCTTATGTTGCCAAATAAAAGAGCTAAACCAGCCATAAAGTCTCCTAAATATCTGTCTGGGAAACATCAAAGGAAGCATTCACACGAGGTATAGTAAATGAGGAAGGACATTCATTTTAATAAGAGTTATCCGACCTTCCCAGGATATTGGAAGTTCCTCCCATCTTTGAAGGTCTTTTTTTAATTTTGTCAAACACATGGACATAGTTCACGTTAAATAAATGATCAAAGACAGATGTAATGAATATACTGAAATTGGGAAACCACCCCAGTGACCGTTTAAAAGGAAACCAGGATTTGCCTTCAATCTCAGGAATTACCCTGAGACCTCCCATAGTTTTGGCCACAAACTTGTAAAATTAATCTTACAGCCCGAAAACATGATAAGCGAATTAATGCATTGCATCACGTGAGCTGCCGAAACTGTGGGATTTGACAAAAACATGAGACCCTCATCTGCATCCAACATAATCTTATATGACTTCTATCTTAATTCTGGGGCAGGTATGTTGGGGTAATATTCCCAATTGTGCAGGATGCCACTGTGTCTAAGATTGTTGCAGGGATGGGGAAGAGATCAACCCTCGTGTGGCATTTGTGCGGGTTAAAGAAGAAAATAAAATCCCTACTTGTGAGATAGATCTGCCTCCAGGTATCCACCAGCTCTAACCCACTTATTGCTTACACTATAACGAGGGTATTGCGGGACCTTTGGACATTCTGTCCACCGTGGGGCCATAAGACAGTCAATGCCTCCTTCTACAATAATGTGCCATGATGCAAGATAACTTACTTTGGAAAATGCATCTTCCAGGATTTTAAGACGGTGCGCCAGGGGGCAATAAACATTCAAAATACTGTATTAATTCCCATAGTTGAAGAATTTGGGAATGATGTTCCTTCCGTGAGTGTCTAATACAATCTAGTAATTTAAATGGAAGACTCTTCTTCACTAGTATGGCTTCTCCCCTACTCCTAGTATTAAAAGATGAGAAATAAACCCGATCAAACACACCCTGCTATAATGTCAAATGTTCCTTGTCATCAAGGTGCATCTCCAGCAATTGGACAACATCCACCCTCTCTGTTTTAAGACTAAAAAGTACATTTTCCCTCTTGACTGGCAGATGGCTCCCCTTAATGTTCCAGGTATAACATTTAAGCACATCATTATCCAGAACACACCGTAGCATTCAACTCTCGAGTTTCACATCGAATTACACATCGCTGGTCATTAATGAAAAAAAGACTCCTAGAGCCTAAAAACTGTACAAACTAAAACTACT
>NW_025180331.1:0-2361 GCF_004010195.1 Chiloscyllium plagiosum | reverse complement strand
ACTGTGCCTTCTGTTACCACTCCAACAAAACTCTGAGGCCTGCCCTCTTTTCCTGCATCTGTGTTTTTTTTCCTGAACCGACCAACACATTGATTTCATTTGACCTAATTTGTTGCAGTGAAAACACCAGAGCTTTTTAACTTCTTTGTCTCCTTCAAGTATTTCCTTTTTACCCTGTGATAAGTTATCATTATGATCTTCAACGAGATCTACCTTTCCGTTTCCAAGTGAAGATTTCTCTTTGCCCCAATTTCTATCCACATGGACTGAAATTGATTCTAGAAGCCAAATCAAGTTTTACAATCATTAATCACTAGACATGCTCACATTCATAAGCAACTTCATGTGCATGTATTGCCGTTTTAACTCTCTGCTCTTCTGAATGAGTTTGCACTATGTCAGGCAGGGAAGTTTAGAACTCCTCCACATTCATTGTCTCTCGAAGTGCATAATAACTTTGCTCTCTTTTTAAAGATATAATCCATCTATCAAAATTACTTTTTTGATCCTTTAAAACTCAATACGGGGTTGAACAGATTCGGCCTTAGATTTGTCTGTAGGCTTCTGGCACAAGTTCATATGCACTTTTCCCCCTCCCCATACTCCCCATATCTCTCGACTAATAGTATTGCGAATGCCTCACAAGCTCTACCCACAAATTCTGTTTGGATCAACACAACCCATATGCTCACGGGCCACTGAATTTGTTTAGCTACTTTTTCAAATGAAATAAAAATGTTTTTCATGAATATACCATGCATTTTTTTGTTTTTTGTATCTCCTGCTCTGTCTCCAGTGGTGTTTTTCCGTGAATATGCCTAAAACGTTTCTGACCAGGCTTTCGACCACCATGGGTTTGCTCATTCTCATGCTGTTCCTCACTAAGCTTACCTTCAGCTGTCATCGCCATCCTTTTAAGCTGACTTCCATTCTAAGAGTTCATCTCTGAAGCTCAAATGCTCCCTCTTTTTCTTTTTCTCCTGCTAAAGCTATTTGTTTCTTTTCTCTTTTCTCTGCTAAGCCTATTCATTCTCTTTCTTTCTCTTCTGATATTAGTCATTACGCAAACTGCTTCATTTGCGATTGAAGTTTAGTCATCTCTATAGATCCTGATGGAGTTTCCAGCAAATTGGAATGGTGAGCTACTGCTGCAAGCATCTCATCTTTCCTCACATTAGGAGATAGCTTCAACTCCAGCTCGTCCACTATTTCCCACAGCTTGGACTTCATGTGCATTTTGTACAAAAATCCCAAAGTTAACTCTTCCACCTCCAAAACATACTTGGTGACTGCAAGAGGCATTGCTATCAGAAGCAGTTTACTCAACCAAATCAACACCCGAAGTAAGAGACACTAACACCTGCCACTCGCCGACTAAATCCCACAAATGGCTCCCAATCTGTTATGCACCAGGCCTGACCACCCAAAACATTTTTAAGCAGGTAGCCCAGACAATGACATTGCTATTGGTTGAAGGTTAGTGTACTGTGGATATTCCCGGAGTGAATTAACTGGTTAGAATGCCGAGATTTAAACAAACAAAATGTATTTACCAAATTACCTAATGAACACAAGGAGCCGAAAATAGAATATCTGAATAACTTATCCTATCCAAACTCGATAAAGTCTCCCGATTTAAGGATGCTGTTACAAAGACTTACAAAATCACAAATAAACAAGCCCCTTAGCGCAATCAGTAAATCTGATGCAGAAATCTTACAGATTATGAGGTCAGAAGTGCAAAAGAAGGGGGTAGAGCTTCCAGTTTCAACAGTGACCCTGACTCAACCAAACCCCAAACTGTACCAACCTGCCCAGCGAGAGAGCTGACCACATCCTCTTGATTAGAAAAGTCTTTTTTTAAGTCTTGAAAGCTTTCTTCCTGAGGCATTACCTGCTAAGTATAAATAAAAGGGACCAATGAACATTTCAAAATTCAGGCATATTCTAATCCTGTATTGTTTAAAACCTCTCTGACAAAAAAAAATCAAGGACAACAAAACCTTGTAAAGGGACCAGCTTTGTGACAACATGCCACATTTAGCTTTGGACTGAATTTAAAAAAAATGTTAATTTAGCTGCTCTGAATACAATAAAGTGTATTAAAGTATCTGAGTTGATATGAAATAGAGCTGACGCGCATTCTGTGTTGAATTTACAAAATTGCCTTATTAGAGCAATGAGAGGAAAGACCAGACAGACCCACACTCGCTGTGTATGGTCAGGGCAAGAATGTCCACTGTAAATCTACTGATTGGCAACTGGTCTAATCGAAGAGGGATCAGCACGGTAACTACAACTAGATTGTGTTTTTTGGGGTTGGTGGTAGTGGGAGGTTCAGGTGATTACAGCATTGCAAAC
>NW_025180330.1:0-2361 GCF_004010195.1 Chiloscyllium plagiosum | reverse complement strand
CCTGAGAAGGACGATTACTGCAGCCCTGGCTATGATCACTCTGTATTGAGTTTGTATCAAACAGTTAGCATTTCTATCAAAGGTGTTGACTGGACCCAGACCCTTCGGCGGGCAGTATATGTTATTCATGTGTATTGTCTCTCCCATCCGCCTTAAACTAATCAACTCGGTTGTGAGTGCATTGTGCTGGCATTCTGGTGGCCCCAGGCAGTGTCTGTGTTTGCTCTGCTGTCTCTCTCCATATTGTGGTCCGGCGGCCATCTTGTGTGCCCAATGGCCAACTTATGGCTCAGCGGCCATCTTGTGTGTCCGTGTGCCTAGTGTCACCCTGCCCCGTGCCATCCCCCACTTCACTCCCCACTTTGTGGTCAAGGAGGCGAGGGTATTAACTGGAACAATCCACGTTGGGCCATTGGAATCTCCTTCCTGTCCCGATATAGTGCTGGCACTCTTCCACAAAGTGGGCTCTCGCAAGTTCGGGCAGATCTTCTCTCTCTCCAGATTTTGTTTATTGAAAAAATATACTTTATTCATAAAAAATCAAATAGAAATGCAGACAAAGGTTCTAAATCAGTTGTGTACAGTCTGTGCAGAGAGAAAAGAACCAACAAAACACTGGAATTTTGACATTTCTCAAAGTTCTGTGTCGTGAAAAAAGAAGGCATTTTGTACTTGGGCAGGAAATGATCTCTGTTCATTGTCAGGCACCAAGAGGGTCTGAGAATTGAAAGAACGATGTGATAATCTGTCAGAAAGACCTGAGACTGTGTTGTTTCCCTGTTACACCTTGGCAGCAGCTGCCCAAAACTTTAGTGCATCCCTCAGTGTGTTGTTACAGATCTTGGAATATGCTCGGCTGTAACACTCATTTAAGATCAACGATTCCCAGTAGAGTATTGTCAGTGAGTTTTTGTGGCTTAATGGGTAAGACTGTAGTTTCTGATGTAGTGGATTGGTGGTTCCAATCCATTTTGGGGTGTTGACTTTTTAAGCCTGGTCTTTGTGGTGGCTGATTTTCGTCCCATATCAACTCCATCTCAATCCAAATTGACTGGATTTTTCAACTACACCGTTAAAAATCACTTGCCTGCTTCGAGATTATGGCAAATGCTCTTTAGTAGAAACTTGCACAAGGTAATTCCAGGGTTTGGGAGATCTTGAGGTGAATTGTCTGAAAGAGACAGCACAGCCACAATGGGCTGAATGCCTGCTAAGATTGTGTTGATTTGTCCTCAATGCAGCTTTTTGGAACATCCCCACTTCCACCTTCCCCACTAACTGCAAATATCTTGAAAGTGCTGCACAAAATAACACTGAGTCCTTTCCTATTTTCCTGTCTGCTCCATTTTCCTCAGATTTGAGTTGTGCAAAGTTGGAGTTTGGTGGATTTCTTGTCTGTCCGTTTGGGGACAAATGGGAGATAAGATCAATTTTATCAAGCAGCCAATGATTCAGCGTGAGATGGAAGGGGGAACAACCAATCAGTGTGAGTATAAAACTCAGAGAAGAACACAATATGAGAGGTTCAGGGTGCAGTATTTATAGGCTGCCATTTCAGTTTTGTAGATGTGGCCGCAGTGGTCTAATGGGTAAGGCACTGACCTCCTCAGCCTGCGTTTGTGGGTTCAAGTCCCATCTGGGATGACTAACTTTTAAGCCTTGTCTTCACGGCTGATCTTCTTTGTCTGATGTCAAGTCGATTTCTCATCTCCCCTGGAAACGTCCCCAGGTCTGTGTTGGGTTTGGTGGGATGTTGTGTCAGAAAAATACAGACCTATGTGGGGTCTGCAGGATATGGGGCTAACTCACCCCTCTCTCTATGTCGGATTTGGAGGGATCAGTCAAAAGTGTCGTCTTTTTTTGAATAAAATCTCAAACTTGAAATAAACAAAAGAGGTCCCTGTTATGTAGCTTGTGTTTCTGTGCTAACTGATCGAAGGACATCATTGTGTCTCCCTCAAACAAATCACCCGCGCAAGACACACCCCTAGCTGCCCAATGTTTGGATCCTGAATCTATCATCCCCGGTTGAAAACCCGGCATACCCGGTGTAAGAGAAGATGTCTTGCCAATATTGCCTTCCCTCTGCCGAATAGCCCTCCATGCTTTAACAGTATTGATAACTATTGGGTTATGGCAATATTCCCTAACTGTCCTCATTTTGTCCAAACACAGCAAGCGAGTAAGGGGTCACCTTAGCCTGGGAGGTTTCAATACCTAACCATATTGAAGGAGGGTCCCCACAAGCCCCATCACTCATGTAGGATAAAAGCGAGCTTAGTTGGTAGCTTTAATGTCTGGGAGATCCACTCCCCCCAGTCTGTGAGACAATTGTAGTTTAGCTAATTTAATGAGGGGCCA
>NW_025180329.1:0-2361 GCF_004010195.1 Chiloscyllium plagiosum | reverse complement strand
GCTGCGCCTTCCCAGCACCACACTTTTCAACTCAGGTCTCCAGCATCTGGAGTACTCACTTTCTCTTTCCCATCAGAAAGTCTTCTTAAAAACAAAACTCCAAAATATTAATGTACTTAATCTCGTCAAGTATTGCTTATTTGAAAAGCATTAACTCTCCAGCTCAGTTTTGAAAAAAATCCTCCGTCACAGTTATTAAAATGTCACAAGCTGAACTACAACCACTATTTGCATTCATATGCATTGCAGCCACAGAATGAGAGATGGTATTTTTGAGATCTATAAAGTGGTCAAGGGATTGGCCAAGTAGATGCAGAGAAGATAATTCAATGTAAAGTGAGGAGTCGTAAGTTTACAATAAAGGGGAAGTTGGGGGAATTCCTTCTCTTAGAGGATGGTGAATGTGGGGAATTCATTACCTCAGAACAATATGGATTCTGGGACACTAAGTAAATTTAAATAGGAGACACACAGATTTTTAATTAGTAATTGTTTGAAGAGTTAAGGAGAGCTGGCAGCAAAGTGGCGTTCAGGCCAAGATGAGATTAGCCATGATTGTATCAAATGGCAGAGCAGCTACACGGGGCTGGATTACTAATCCTGCTCCTAATTCTGATGCTCTTATGTTCTTATTTCAAAAGGAAGACGTAAGAGGAATGGAATAATACAAGGTGTTTAATGGACATAGTATTGAAAAAACTATGGTGAGAAGCTGTTTGATTTGGTGACGTGAGCCACAACATGTCTACAGTAATGTCAGCATACCAGCTGGGCCCAGCACAGAGAAAAGACCATGATGTCTCCTTTACAGCATCTTTCTCCACCTATCCAGTTCTTGCTTCTACTATATTCCCCCCTCCCTAGTTTTAAGCCTGAAGCTCCTTCACCAAACACCTTGCAGCCTCTTTCTCCAAACCCACCATCACCGAATCCCCTACCATCAACATTCTGGGGATTTACTATTGACTAGAAATTGAAGTGTACTAGCCATATAACTACAGTTAGTAAACCACCCCCAGAATCTCTGAAGCCTGCCCACCATCTACAAGAAACTACTCAGGAGTGCAATGCAATATTCGCTACTTGGCTAGGTTTGGGTGCACCTCCAAGAAGTTTGACAGCATCAGGATAAAGGCAGACTGCTTGCACCACATTCACTCTCCCCTCCACTGATACCTAGAGCACCACTGTGTGCTATCTACAAGATACATTACATAAATTCATAACACTTCAATGGCATCTTCCAAACCTATGACCAATACGAACTAAAAGGAAAAGGGAAGCAGATTCATGGAAACTCCACCTCCTGCAGGTTCCCTTCCAAGCCACTACCATCTGGAGTTGAAAATCATTCAGCAGTCCTGAAGTGTCACTGAGCCAAAATTATGGAATTCCCTCCCAACAGCACGACCAATAGGCCTACAACTCACACGGACTGCAGTGATTGAAAAAAGGAGCTCACAACCACCTTCTCAAGGGCATTAGAATGAGGCAATAAATGTTCTCACAGCCAGTGACACCCACATTCCATAAATTAATTAATTCCTTAACACCTCCTCCTTCCTTCCACAATACCCCCACCCATAGACAGCTGCGCTGCGCAAACACAAGGCCTTGAGCAGCATGTGGTAATCTACAAAGAGGCCTCAAGCTACATTCAGGAATCTCTTGAGGCCCTGAGCCATGCTCAGAAAGGGGTGGTCCTGAACGAACAATAATCCCCAGCGACTCTCACACCGTAGTCAACACTGAAACTATCAGCTGCCAACTTTTTCACAAAGCGATTGGTTGGGACACCCGAATGAACGGCCATGAGAAGTGGAAAATACAAGTACAGTTACAACATTTAAAAGACATTTGGAGAGAAACATGAATAGGAAAGGTAGAGGAATGTGGGTCAAATGCAGGCAAAGTGCACTAGCATAATTTGGAAAATTTGGTTGGGATGGAAAAGTTGGACTGAAGGATTCGTTTCCATGCAGTATGATTATTTTTTTTCTATTCTTTTCAGCCACAGTGGCATTTTGCAATTGTCTTAAACTATGGTGTAATTGAACAGTTCAATGGAAGATTTTGACACTAGGACCACAGTACTCTATAGGTAAGGTATAGGTAAAGAAGAAGTATACAAAGAAATTACTGCAGATGTTGGAATCTGTACTGGTAATAACAAATGTTGGAGCTAACAGCAGGCCAGGCAGCAGCCATGGAGAGCAAGCAAGCTAACGGTGAGTCTCGATGACTCGATCAGAGCTCTGATAAAGAGTCATCTGGACTTAGAATGTTAGCTTCCTCTCTCCATCAATTTTTTAAAAAGAAGTTCATGGGATGGGGGTGTCATTGGATCGGCAGAATTCATTG
>NW_025180328.1:0-2361 GCF_004010195.1 Chiloscyllium plagiosum | reverse complement strand
GACCTGTCCATGCTCTCACAGACCTGTCCATGCTCTCTCAGACCTGGCAATGCTCTCTCAGACCTGTCCATGCTCTCTCAGACCTGTCCATGCTCTCACAGACCTGTCCATGCTCTCTCAGACCTGTCCATGCTCTCTCAGACCTGTCCATGCTCTCTCACGCCTGTCCATGCTCTCTCACACCTGTCCATGCTCTCTCAGACCTGTCCATGCTCTCACAGACCTGTCCATGCTCTCTCAGACCTGTCCATGCTCTCTCAGTCCTGTCCATGCTCTCTCAGTCCTGTCCATGCTCTCTCAGACCTGTCCATGCTCACGCAGACCTGTCCATGCTCTCTCAGACCTGTCCATGCTCTCTCAGACCTGTCCATGCACATGCAGACCTGTCCATGCTCTCTCAGACCTGTCCATGCTCCCTCAGACCTGTCCATGCTCCCTCAGACCTGTCCATGCACACGCAGACCTGCCCATGCTCTCTCAGACCTGTCCATGCTCCCTCAGACCTGTCCATGTTCCCTCAGACCTGTCCATGCTCCCTCAGACCTGTCCATGCTCTCTCAGACCTCTCCATGCTCTCTCAGACCTGTCCATGCTCTCTCAGACCTCTCCATGCTCTCTCACACCTGTCCAATGCTCACACAGACCTGTCCATGCTCACACAGACCTGTCCATGCTCACACAAACCTGTCCATGCTCACACACACCTGTCCATGCTCTCACACACCTATCCATGCTCTCTCACACCTGTCCAATGCTCTCACAGACCTGTCCATGCTCTCACAGACCTGTCCATGCTCTCACAGTCCTGTCCATGCTCTCTCAGTCCTGTCCATGCTCTCTCAGTCCTGTCCATGCTCTCTCAGACCTGTCCATGCTCTCACAGACCTGTCCATGTACACGGAGAGCTGTCCATGCTCTCTCAGACCTGTCCATGCTCTCTCAGACCTGTCCATGCTCTCTCAGACCTGTCCATGCTCTGTCAGAACTGTCCATGCTCACACAGACCTGTCCATGCACACGGAGTCCTGTCCATGCTCTCTCAGACCTGTCCATGCTCTGTCAGACGTGTCCATGCTCTCACAGACCTGTCCATGCTCTCACAGACCTGTCCATGCTCTGACAGACCTGTCCATGCTCTCTCAGACCTGTCCATGCACATGCAGAACTGTCCATGCTCTCTCAGACCTGTCCATGCTCTCTCAGACCTGTCCATGCTCCCTCAGACCTGTCCATGCTCTCACAGACCTGTCCATGCTCTCTCAGTCCTGTCCATGCTCTCTCAGAACAGTCCATGCAAACGCAGACCTGTCCATGCTCTCTCAGACCTGTCCATGCTCTCTCAGAACTGTCCATGCTCCCTCAGACCTGTCCATGCTCTCTCAGACCTCTCCATGCTCTCACAGACCTGTCCATGCTCTCACAGACCTGTCCATGCTCTCACAGACCTGTCCATGCTCTCTCACACCTGTCCATGCCCACACAGACCTGTCCATGCTCACACAGTCCTGTCCATGCTCTCACAGACCTGTCCATGCTCTGTCAGACCTGTCCATGCTCTGTCAGACGTGTCCATGCTCTCACAGACCTGTCCATGCTCTGACAGACCTGTTCATGCTCTCTCAGACCTGTCCATGCTCTCATAGACCTGTCCATGCTCTCTCAGTCCTGTCCATGCTCTCTCAGTCCTGTCCATTCAAACACAGACCTGTCCATGCTCTCACAGACATGTCCATGCTCTCACAGAACTGTCCATGTTCTCACAGACCTGTCCATGTTCTCACAGACCTGTCCATGCTCTCTCAGTCCTGTCCATGCACACGGAGACCTGTCCATGCTCTCTCAGACCTGTCCATGCTCTCTCAGACCTGTCCATGCTCTCTTAGACCTGTCCATGCTCTCTCAGAACTGTCCATGCTCTCTCAGAAATGTCCATGCTCTGTCAGAACTGTCCATGCTCTCACAGACCTGTCCATGCACACGGAGACCTGTCCATGCTCTCTCACACCTGTCCATGCTCTCTCACAACTGTCCATGCTCTCTCAGACCTGTCCATGCTCTCTCAGACCTGTCCATCCTCTGTCAGACCTGTCCATGCTCTCACAGACCTGTCCATGCTCTCTCAGATTTGTCCATGCTCTCTCAGACCTGTCCATGCTCTCACAGACCTGTCCATGCTCTCACAGACCTGTCCATGCTCTCTCAGACCTGTCCATGCTCTCACAGACCTGTCCATGCTCTCTCAGTCCTGTCCATGCTCTCTCAGACGTGTCCATGCTCTGTCAGACCTGTCTATGCTCTCTCAGACCTGTCCATGCTCTCTCAGACCTATCCATGCTCTCTCAGACCTGTCCATGCTCCCTC
>NW_025180327.1:0-2360 GCF_004010195.1 Chiloscyllium plagiosum | reverse complement strand
CAGAGGTGCTCTCTGAATCGCTCCGCAAGTAGCGATGTTTTGGTCCATTAATATGTAAATCCCAGAACTACTTTTAAGTCACATTCTCGAGATAACTTAAGGTTTTATATTTAAAAAATTGACATCTCAGCTCAGATAATGCATTAAAGGTGTGAGGTTAGAGTCTCTCTGTATCCCAATCTTGAGCCAGACTGGATCTATTCCCGAAGTAGGAATTTATAAAATGTTATATGGATTGACTGCCTGCAGATTTTGAGCAATATAGAATGTGTCTGCAAATACAATTCTGCAACTGCAAATTCACCCCATAGCCTTATATGTGTGTGTGTGTGCATGAGTGTGAGTGCATGTGAACGTTTGTTTTTGCATGTGTGCATGAGTGTGATGGAGTATAAGCCTGTGAGAGGGTGAGAATGTGGGTGGTTTACGTGTGTGCATGTATGCAAGAGAGTGTGTGTGTGTGATAGTGGGAGTGAGAGAGAGAGAGAGAGAGAGAGAATGTGTGTGTGTGTGTATGTGTATGTGTATGTATGTATAATGTAGTGGGATCACCTGTACTATGATATGAACCCAAGGAACCAGTTGAGGCCATCCCCATCGGTACCGAACTTGGCTATCAGCCTCTGCTCAGCCACTCTGCATTGTTGCATATCCCGAAGTCTACCTTGGTCACCCGAAGATCCGAGGCTGAATGGCCAAAATGTAAAATTCTGCATTTTACATTGTACTTTGCTCAAAAACTGCATGAATCCATGTAAGATTCTGTAAATCCGTTTTTTAGATTAGAATCAGTCTGACCTTAGTTACACAGCCTCACACGGAAGCTAACACCTTCAATACATTACCTGGGCCGACATGACACCAATTGTTAAAGTTCACTCGAGAATGTAACTTTTACAAAGCTTTGCGATTTACATATGAAAGAACTGAAACCAACATGGTCATTCTAAAAGATGAGAGACCTAACAAACAATCCAGGTCTTTTTCAATATATAATTTATTTACATCACACTGTAAGCTTCTGCTATAAATTCTGTGTCTTACAATCGTATTCTCCACAACTGTCTGATGAAGGAGCAGTGCTCCGGAAGCTAGTGCTTCCAAATAAACCTGTTGGACTATAAACTGGCATTGTGATTTTTAACATCGTCAATATACCTGGTGTATAGTGCTGGCTGGAGGTCCTGTGCAGCAAAGAAGTCTGGTTTGAACCTGTTCATGAAAATGTTGTCATATTGGGTAGCAAATTTAGTTCCCATGGCTGTTCCGTGTATCTGGAGGAAGAACTAGTTGTCAAAGGTGAAAACGTTGTGTTTGAGGATGAAGTGGATGAGTTATGCTCAGAGATTGGCAGTTGCTGGTTTTGAGTACTGAGGCAGATGCAGCGATGCTGTCATCATGGAGGATGCTGGTGTAGAGTGCTGAAACATCCATTGTGATGAGTAATGTACAGAGGACCCCCAGCTTCTGTCGCAACACCACAGATTTCTTACAGAAACTCAGTACCTACGGACTAGTCGAACCGGAACATTCCTCGTCACACTGGACATTTCAGCACTCTTGTTACACATATGACAAGCCCTCCGCATATACAGGATCTGTTCAGATGAGGAGAAACGTGATAGATACCTGAAGGTGCTGAAGGACACACTCATAAGAGTAGGGTACAGTGCTCAATTCATTGATCGCCAGTTCTGACATGCCGCTGCAAGAAAATGTAATGACCTCCTCAGGAGACAAACACGGGATGCAACTGATAAGGTATCCTTCGTTGTCCAGTACTTCCCAGGAGCAGAGAAACTACGCCATGTTCTCTGCAGCTTGTAACACATTATTGATGAGGATAAGCACCTCGCCAAGACCTTCCCCATGCCTCCACTTCTCACCTTTAAACAACCGCCAAACCTTAAACAGAACCATTGTTCGCAGCAAACTGCACAGCCTTTAGGACAGCATCAACCACAATACTGTACAACCCTGACATGGCAACCACTGCAAGACGTGTCAGAGTATCGACATGGTTACGACCATTACATGTGGGGACACCACCCACCATGTACGCAGCAGATATTCATGTGACTTGGCCAATGTTGTGACCCATTCTGTAAGTCTGGGGGTGAATTTGCATTTGCAGAATTGTATTAGCAGACACATTCTATTTTGCTCAAAAAGAAACAATCTGCAGGCATTTAATCCATGTTATATTTTATAAATTCCTACTTTGGGAATAAAACTAGTCTGACTCAAGATTGGGATACAGACAGGGTCTAACCTCACACCTTTAATACACTGTCTGAGCTGAGATGTCACTTTTTTCATAAACCTTTTAAGTTATCTCGAGAATGTGACTTAAAAGAAGT
>NW_025180326.1:0-2360 GCF_004010195.1 Chiloscyllium plagiosum | reverse complement strand
GGGATTGAAGGAGTGACGGCTGAGTGCCATTATTGATTGTTAGGGAAGGGAACCGCCATTGTGGGAAAGAATTCACTCAGTCGTTCCAGCTGCATCCTTTACCCGGTGTGGCTACACGTGACTCCAGACCCACAGCAGTCTGGTTGACTCTACACTGCCCCTTCCTGGCAAATGAGCAGGGAGAAACTTACTTGGAGACAGGGTATGGGTTGAAATTGCTGAGTGAGGCAATACTTCCTCCGGGTTACGGCTGTACCAAGGATCCGATTACAAAGGGACAACTTGGTGCTGGCCAATAGTAAAGACAGTGAGGGGGGGTGGGACAGGGGAGGTGTGGTGTGTGCACTTTCACCTTGAGCTGTTCAAAAAGCAACTGCTTTTTCTCTGCCTTTTTGCTGGGGGGTTCTGAAGCTGTAACAAAGTTGGGTTGCAATAAAGGTTACCTGAACTTACCACCGGGCTCAGACTCTCATTGAAAGCTTTGAGCTCCAAGAGGTTTTTGTTTTAAAGCTGATCATTTCTTTCAGCCTCCTGCACTAAGTTTAGAACATAGAACAGTTCAGCGCAGAACAGGCCCTCGATGTTGCGCCGACCTGTGAACTATTCTCAGTTCGTCCCCCTACACTATCCCAAAATCAACCATGTGCTTATCTAAGGATTGTTTAAATCTCCCTAATGTGGCTGAGTTGACTACCTTAGCAGGTAGGGCATTCCACGCCCTTACCACTCTCTGCATAAAGAACCTGCCTCTGACATCTGTCTTAAATCTATCACCCTTCAATTTGTAGTTATGCCCCCTTGTACAAGCTGACGTCACCATCCTAGGAAAGAGTCTTTCACTGTCTACCCTATCTAATCCTCTGATCATCTTATATGTCTCTATCAAATTCCCTCTTAGCCTCCTTCTTTCCAATGAGAAAAGGCCCAAGTCTCTCAGCCTTTCCTCATAAGACCCTCCCTCCAGACCAGGCAACAACCTGGTAAATCTCTTTTGCACCGTTTCCAATGCTTCCCACATCCTTCCGAAATATGGGGACCAGAACTATACACAATATTCCAAGTGTGGCCGCACCAGCGTTTTGTATAGTTGCAGCGTGATATTGCAGTTCCGGAACTCAATCCCTCTCCAAACGAAACCTAACACACCGTATGCCTTCTTAACAGCACTGTCCACCTGCGTGGCAACTTTCAGGAATCTATGTACATGGACTCCAAGATCACTGCCTTCCTGTTATTCCTCCCAAAGTGAATCACCTCACATTTAGCTGCATTGAACTCCATTTGCTACCTCTCAGCCCAATTTTGCAGTTTATCCAAGTCCCCCTGCAACCTATAACATTCTTCCAAACTGTCCAGTACTCCACCGACTTTAGTGTCATCTGCAAATTTACCATTCCATCCACCTATACCTGCGTCTAAGTCATTTATAAAAATGACAAACCGTAATAGTCCCAATACAGATCCTTGTGGCACACCACTAGTAACCGGACTCCAGGCTGAATATTTTGCTTAAACCACCACTCGCTGCCTTCTTTCAGAAAGTCACTTTCTAATCCAAACTGCTAAATCACCCTCAATCCCATGCCTCTGCATTTTCTCCAACAACCTGCCATGTGGAACCTTTACGGAGGTCCATGTCCACCACGTCAACTGCCCTACCCTCATCTACATGCTTGGTCACCTTCTCAAAAAACCCAATGAGGTTTGTGAGACACGATCTGCCCTTGATGAAACTATGGTGACTATCTGAAATCAAATTGTTGCTTGCTAGATGATTATAAATCCGATCTCTAATATTCCTTTCCAAAAGCTTTCCTTCAACAGAAGTAAGGCTCACTGGTCTATAATTACCTGGGTCATCTCTGCTGCCCTTCTTGAACAAGGGCACAACATTTGCAATCCTCCACTCTGGTACGAAACCTATAGACAATGACGACTCAAATATCAAAGCCAAAGGCTCTGCGATCTCCTCCCTCGCTTCCCAGAGAAACCTCGGATAAATCTCATCTGGCCGAGGGCACTTGTCTACTTTCACTCCTTCTAGAATTGATAACACCTGTGTGCAACTAACCTTGATCCTTTCGAGTCTAATATCTCGTACCTCATTCTTCTCCTCTACAATATTCTCCTTTTCCTGAGTGAAGACCGATGAGAGATATTCATTAACACCTCTCCAATCTCCACAGGGCCCACATTCAACTTCCCACTTCTGTCTTTGATTGGCCCTATTCCTACCCTAATCATCCTTTTATTCCTCACATACCTATAGAAAGCTTTAGGTTTTCCTTTATTCTATTTGGTAAAGACTGTTCATGTCCTCTCTTTGCTCTTAACTCTTTCTTTAAATCCTTCCTAGCTGA
>NW_025180325.1:0-2360 GCF_004010195.1 Chiloscyllium plagiosum | reverse complement strand
CCACACTGGGAGCACTGGGTAATCCACAGGTCCCAATCTACATTGGACAGATCGTACTGGGAGCACTGGGTAATCGTCAGGTCCTAATCAACTTTGGACAGACCACACTGGGAGCACTGGATAATCCACAGATCGCAATCTACAGTGGACAGACCATACTGGGAGCACGGGTGTAATCCACAGGTCCCAATCTACCTTGGACAGACCACACTGGGACCAGTGTGCACTTCTCATGTCCCAGTCTACTTTGGGCAGACTATACTGGGAGCAGTGTGCACTCGTGAGATCCCAGTCTACCTTGGGCAGACGACACTGTGAGCAGTGTGCACTCTACAGTTCCCAGTCTACCTTGGGCAGACTACACTGGGAGCAGTGTGCACTCTGCACGTCCCAGTCTACATTGGACAGACGACGCTGGGAGCAGTGTGCACTCCTCAGCTCCCAATCTATCTTAGACTGACCACACTGGGACAACTATGTAATTCTGAAGTCCCAATGTGCACTGAGCAAACCACTGGGAGCACTGTGCAATCCTCACATGCCAATCTATATTGAGCAGACCACACTGGGTGAATTGTGTTATCCTTAGGTCCCAATATACATTGGACCGACTACAATGGGAGCACTGGGTAATCCTCAGGTACAAATCCCCATTAGACAGACTACACTGGGAGCACTGGGTAATCAATAGGTACAAACCTATATTGAGAAAACCACATTGGGAGCATTGTGTAATTCTGAGGTCCCAACATACATTGAGCAGGTCACACTGGGAGAAGTTTGTAATCCTGAAGTCCTGCTCTACCTTGGACCGGTCACATCGGGAGCACTGGCGAGACCTCAGGCCATAATCAACATCGAGCAGACCAAACTGGGATGACTGTGCACTCCTCACCTCGTACAATCTATTGAGTGGTTGTATCCCTCAGGAAGATGTTTTCCAACGTCGGATGTTAAACCAAATAATTTGCAATGTTGGTTATCCAACCATTGCTGCACCAAGTAAGGAGTGCCATAGCACAGGACGTGCCAAACATCACCCAACCCTCAAATGACGTGTACCCTCTAACCCTCTGAGTTACTCTGATTTTGATGTTTGTCACTCAGACACTTACAGACCGGATGGATCCGCAGCCCCTTGACCCATTGATTTCAGGATAAGGTAAATAAAGCTTACTGTGTTAAATAGTACCTATCGACAGTCCCTACTTTCTGAATCAGATTGAGGTCTTTCTGCATGAATAGGAGAGGGGCAGCAGCAAAATTCTAAGGGCCCCTTTGAAATGCGGTAGCTCCAATAATCCTCAATGCACAATCATACTTTACACCCGATGCATTGGCCTCGTCCATCACCATCCCTGGGGATGTTCTGTTTTGGTGTTAACTTCCCACTGAATACCGTCTCTCTCACACCTTCAACTGAGGAAGATCCACGTTTCCTTTGAGTCTACTGATTGCAGGACTCAGTGACTGCACTGTCCCTTTACGAGGTCAGCGATGTCGCCAGCCCTCTGCGTGTGTGTCCTTTTGGCTGTGTGAACGTGCATGTGTCTGTGTGTCTCTGCGTGTGTGTATGTGCATGCACGTGCCTGTGTGCGCGCGCATGTGTCTGTGTGTCTGCGTGTGTGTATGTTTGTGTGTGTGCATGTGCTTGTGTTAAAGAGAGAAACATTATGAATGACAGAATATGAAAAGCTTCTTTCTACCAGTGTTTACAAGTCGGACCGAAGAGCTCAACAGAGAGTGAAAAAAACACTGTTTTTACTCCTTTGAACCCTGTTGTCCATGCAACCCATTACTGCCGGTGGAGGAATGAGTGCAAGAAACGATACTGAATCTTAGCATATCTCTTTATCTACAGGGACTTACAGCGATGAAGGAATGGAGAACTTACAACACCCCCATATCCTGTGGTGACATTCAGGTAAATTGAGGTGAAATGTGTGTCTCATCGTGACAAATAATCTTTGCTCAGAAACACTTAAACTCAAGCCTCATGCATGTCACCAATTACTTTGTAAAAATTTACGAAGTGTTTGTTTAATCATCCAACCGCACTTCAAATCCACCCAAGAGTTTTCTGTGCCTGTCGACTATGTGCTGATACTGCTCTTTGAGCAATTTCACATTTTTCTTGCTTTTATTTTCAAGAGGCTTGTAAAAGGAAGAGGGTCCAATTTGCCTGGTTGATGGTCTTTGCTAATGGCTCTCAGTTACTTCCCGAAGCAACCGTCATGGAGGATGTTTTTAGGTGTTTTTAAACACTTGTCCAATGAAAGGTGAGTGGCAAGTTCTTCAAGTTCTTGGCTGTTTCTGCTTTCACTTCGGTTTTAGCTGCAGTGAAAATAATTTCAATGCTG
>NW_025180324.1:0-2360 GCF_004010195.1 Chiloscyllium plagiosum | reverse complement strand
ACGCTCTGCCCTCCCCCTGTCTGTATCCCAGTGAAGACGCACTGCCCTCCTCCTCTCTATATTACATTGCAGATGCTCTCCCCTCCCCCGCCTGTATCCCATTGCAGACGCTCTGCCCTCACCCATCAGTATCCCATTGCAGACACTATTCCCTCCCCTGTCTGTATTCCACTGTAGATAGTCTTCTCTCCACTGTTTGTATCCCATTGCAGATGCTCTGCCTCCCCGTCTGTATCCCATTGCAGACGCTCTGCCTCCCCATCTGTATCCCATTGCAGACGCTCTGCACTCCTCCTGTCTGAATCCCATTGCAGACGCTCTGCACTCCCTCTGTCTGTATCCCTTTGCAGACGCTCTGCACTCCCCCTGTCTGTATCCCATTGCAGATGCTCTGAACTCCCCTGTCTGTATCCCATTGCAGACGCCCTGCCCTCCCCTGCCTGTATCCTATTGCAGACGCACTGCCCTCCTCCTGTCCTTATCCCATTGCAGACGCCCTGCCCTCCCCTGTCTCTATCCCATTGCAGACGCTCTGCCCTCCCTCTGTCTCTATCCCATTGCAGACGCCCTGACCTCCCCTGTCTGTATCCCATTGCAGACGCTCTGTCTCCATTTGACATCTTATTGAATGAGTATCCTGATGCATGAGCAAACTGAGTTCCATCTCTTCCATCCGGTTCATAAGAATAGATTGTAATTTGTTGATGACCTCATACAGATCCCTGAAGAATTACACTCGTTACAGCTTTCCAAACACAAAATGAGTAATGATCTCTACTCTGTATTTCCTGACAGCTACCCAGGGCGCCCCTGCTTCGGCATAACAGCCTGGGATGATTATATGGCGTCCCCCTGTGCTGTATAATTTACTGAGTACTTCATTCTGTTTGGTGCGGCCTGTTTGGTGCAGCCCATTTTGCCGCAGACCCATTTAGGGCAGAACTATTTCAGCGCAGCTCATATTTATTCCTTTTCAGGCTTCGATAAAAGCATTAATCAAAGCAATAAAAATAAAAATAATGTTTATTCCCTTCAGTAAAAATGTTAAAAAGACACTTGAGTAAGTATAACATTGACTCAGAGTTTCCTTCAGAGCAAAAATGATAATTGGCCTTGCATTTATTCACATTGAAAACATTCCTGAAGGTATTGAACATCTGACTGATGCGCTTCCAGATGAATTGCAACCGCTGCTGGACTGGTTCGAGGATAACTATGGAGGGAGAAGATTATGCAGAGGAAATGGTCGGCGTTCACTGCTTTTTCCAGTTGGAATGTGGAATTTATATGATAGAAATTTAAACAATGAGGACAAAACAAACAATAATGCAGAAGCTGCCCACAGGTGCTGACAATGCGAACTTGATGTGGAACTTCCAGTTATTTGGAAATATATTGACAGTTTACGAAAAGTTCAGAGAGGAAGGGACATTTACTATGAGCATCTGATAGCAGGGCACGATGTTCCATTGAAATTAAAGAAGCATTTGCTAGAATACAACACTGGTAAGAAGATTTAGTGAGAGAAATGATGTCGAGTATTTACGAGGATTACCCATAATTTTGAATGAACGTCATGTTTTAGATTTTTCGTAATGAACTTATATCGTTTATTTTTTTCCTTTTAACATTTTACTGAAGAGAATAAACATTATGTTTTTTTCTCGTCTTTCATTAATGCTTTTAACTAAGCCTGAAAAGTGAGAGAGATGAGATTGGAAATGCCAGCGAGTTTAAATTGAGAATTGCTCTTTACTGAACATTGCTGCTTCCTTGGTTGGTGGGACGTCGATGTTTCAGAATCTCCACACAAGGTGTCCTGGTCCTCTCTGGCTCTTTCCAGGATCCTCCCGACATGTCGATGTAGAGGGTGAGGGAACGGATATCGGGCACTCTAACACCTTGGCCTTTTATGTCCTATTCCAGGATGTTTCTCCTGGAATAGGAGAAGAGGAGGGACGGAGTGAGGGTGGGAGTGGGTGTCCCTGCTGTAAATGCTGGTATAGGGGAAGGGGGGAGGGTGAGATATCCGGAGGGTGTCTGACCACAGTGTTGTATCCATGCAGTGGTATTAGTGCGCGGGGCTATTGCGTCAGTGACAGAAGAAGTGAGGGAAGGAAGGTGCTGAATTCAGCAGTGAGTGTGGTCGTGGTTGAGCCTTATTTGGAGATAGAGTGTGAGCCTTGTTCGGGGGTAGGTGCTATAACAGATATATAGTGAGTGCGAGGGAGCAGAAGAAAATGGTGACACTTATCCTGGCAAAGTGGGGGGAATGAATATTGATGCTTGTCCTGTATTGCTGACCAATTCTTCAGATCATCTCAGTGTTGAGGTGAGTCTCCCTGAACGTCTTGTCCAAG
>NW_025180323.1:0-2360 GCF_004010195.1 Chiloscyllium plagiosum | reverse complement strand
GGAGGGCCACACTGTCAGGAGTTTAGTTCAGAGTTTGGGCCACACTGTTAAGTGTTTAGTACTGAGTGGGGGCCGCGCTGTCAGGATTTTAGTTCTGACTGTTGGTCATAGTGTCAGGAGTTTAGTTCTGAGGGAGGGTCGCACTGTCAGGAGTTTAGTACTGAGTGAGGGCCACACTGTCAGGAGTTTAGTTCTGAGGGAGGGTCGCACTCTCCGGAGTTTAGTACTGAGTGAGGGCCACACTGTCAGGAGTTTAGTTCTGAGGGAGGGTCGCACTCTCAGGAGTTTAGTACTGAGGGAGGGCCACACTGTCACGAGTTTAGTTCTGAGGGAGGGCCACACTGTCAGGCGTTTAGTTCTGAGGGAGCGCCGACATGTCAGGAGCTTAGTTCTGAGGGAAGGCCGCACTGTCAAGAGTTTAGTCAGATGGAGGGCCGCACTGTCAGGTGTTTTGTACTGAGGGAGGGTCACACTGTCAGGTGTTTAGTACTGTGCGAGGGACCGCATGGTAAGGAGTATAGTACAGTGGAAGGGTCGCACTGTCAGGAGTTTAATACTGAGGGTAGGTCACACTATCAGGAGTTTGGAACTGAAGGAGGGCCACCCTTTCAAGAATTTAGTTCTGATGGAGGGCCACACTGTCAGGTGTTTAGTACGAAGGGAGGGCCGCACTGCCAGGAGTTTGGATCAGAGGGAGGGCGCAACTGTCAGGAGATTGGTTCTGAGGGAGGGCCGCAATGTCAGGAGTTTGGTTCTGAGGGAGGGCCGCACTGTCAGGAGTTTAGTACAGAGGGAGGGCTGCACTGTCAGGAGTTTAGTACAGAGGGAGGGCCGCACTTCCAGGTGATTAGTAAAGAGGGAGGGCCACACTGTCAGGAGTTTAGTTCTGAGGGAGGGACGCACTGTCAGGAGTTTAGTACTGAGGGAGGGCCACACTGTCAGGTGTTTAGTACTGAATGAGGGCCGCAAGCTCAGGAGTTTAGTACTGAGGGAGGGCCGCATGCTCAGGAGTTTAGTACTGAGGGAGGGCCGCATGGTCAGGAGTTTAGTTCTAATGAAGGGCCGCACTGTCAGGAGTTTACTACTGAGGGAGGGCCACAATATCAGTAGTTTAGGTCTGAGGGAAGGCTGACCTGTCAGGAGTTTAGTTCTGAGGGAAGCCGGCTCTCTCAGGAGTTTAGTACTGAGGGAGGACCACCCTGTCAGGAGTTTAGTACAGTGGGAGTGCCGCACTGTCAGGTGTTTAGTACTGAGGGAGGGCCGCAGTGTCATGATCTTAGTTCTGAGGGAGGGCCGCACTGTCAGGAATTTAGTTCTGAGGGAGACGCACTGTCAGGAGTTTTGTCCTGAGGGAGGGCCACACTGTCAGGTGTTTCGTACAGGGCGAGGGCCGCATTGTCAGGAGTATAGTACAGAGGAAGGGTCGCACTGTCAGGAGTTTGGTTCTGAGGGAGGGCCGCACTGTCAGGTGATTAGTACTGAGGGAGGGCCACACTGTCAGGAGTTTAGTTCTGAAGGAGGGCCACACTCTCAGGAGTTTAGTACAGAGGGAGGGCCGCCCTGTCAGGTGTTTAGTACTGAATGAGGGCCGCACTGTCAGTAGTTTATTACTGAGGGAGGGCCGCACGGTCAGGAGTAAAGTACTGAGGGAGGGCCGCATTGTCAGTATTTTCGTTCTGAGGGTGTGCCGCACTGTCAGTAGTTTTGTCCCGGGGGGGGCCGCATTGTCAGGTGTTTAGTACAGAGGGAGGGCCGCACTGTCAGGTGTTTAGTACTGAGGGAGGGCCGCACTGTCAGATGTTTAGTACTGAGTGAGTGCCGCAGTGTGAGTTGTTTAGTTCTGAGAGATGGCCGCACTGTCAGGAGATTAGTACAGTAGGATGGCCGCACTGTCAGCTGTGTAGTACTGAGGGAGGGCCGGACTGTCAGGAGTTTAGTTCTGAGGGAGGGCCACACTGTCAGGAGTTTAGTTCAGAGGTTGGACCACACTGTTAAGTGTTTAGTACTGAGTGGGGGCCGCGCTGTCAGGGTTTTAGTTCTGACTGATGGCCATAGTGTCAGGAGTTTAGTACTGAGTGAGGGCCACACTGTCAGGAGTTTAGTTCTGAGGGAGGGTCGCACTCTAAGGAGTTTAGTACTGAGGGAGGGCCACACTGTCAGGAGTTTAGTTCTGAGGGAGGGCCACACTGTCAGGAGCTTAGTTCTGAGGGAAGGACGCACTGTCAAGAGTTTAGTCAGATGGAGGGCCGCACTGTCAGATGTTTAGTACTGAGGGAGGGCCGCACTGTCAGGAGTTTAGTTCTGTGGGAGGGACGCACTGTCAGGTATTTAGTACTGGGCGAGGGACCGCATGGTAAGGA
>NW_025180322.1:0-2360 GCF_004010195.1 Chiloscyllium plagiosum | reverse complement strand
CCTCTCACACGGTCTCTTGTCATGTGATATAGTCATACAACAAGGAAACACACCATTTGGTCCATCTCATCTGCACCAGTGTCTTGAATGGTTGTAATTGCCAGAAAAGATCCGATTTCTGTAACCTCCACCCCTCCCATTATCCTGCTGTATATTTGAAACCTACCCCAATGCTGGCGACTCTCCTCTTTGTAAATTTCTCCGTCTTGATAACATGCCCATCTCAATAATCCCATCCTGCAGTCAGTACAATAATCTCTATTTCTGCAGTTTTCCACAATAACTGCAGTCCATCCTGTCTCTGTAAAATCCTCCAGCACGGACCAAAATACCCCCCTATGTACATTCCTCAAGCCCCAAGAGAACATGATCTCACTGTAACCTTCTGCAGGCCCGATCCCATTCCTGTCTCCTGGCCTACAGCACTACACCTCTGTAACCATCTCCCACGCCTACCGACCTTCTTATCTGGGTAAACACCTCCAGACCGTTTTCCAGCGGAAACAACAGTCCCCATCTCTGTGCGCTCCTGCCAGCACCTCAATCGCCCTCTATTTGTTTAGCTCTGCAGGTTAGGATGCATGGAAGTTCAGTGGTGAGCACTGCTGCCTCACAGCACCAGAGACCAAGGTTCGATTCCAGGCTTGGGGGACCGTCTCTATGGATTTAGCACATTCTGTCTGTGTCTGCATGGGGTGCCCCATTTTCCTCCCACAACCAAAGATGTGCAGGTCAGGTGAATTGGCCATTCGAAACTGCCAATAGCGTTAGATGCATTAGTCAGAGGGAAATGGGTCTGGGTGGATTACTCTTTGGAGAGTTGGTGTGGACTTGTTGGGCCGAAGTGCCATTTCCATACTGTAGGGAATGTAATAAAATCTAAACTCTCCCTTGCGTTCCATAAACAGCTCCAAACCTCCCAATCTCTGTAAACTACGACAGCTCCAACATCCCTCCTTATTGGTGTAACCTCTTCCGGAAACCCTCTCAACATGTGGAGACCCCACAATCCTCCATATCTGTATAATCCTCTCAGGTCTCTGCAATACTCCCAACCTGTAGAATGCAGTCCAATGCCTGTGACTCTCCCAATCCAGTTCCTACAAGAGTCACTATCAGTTTAACATTCTCCCGTCACTATCACACACCCTGTCAATGTAAGCTCCTCTAGTATATCCATCCATCTAGTCAGCTCCGTAACCTTCTCCAGCGCTTGTAGCCCTATCTGAGTAAATGTCACCCTCCTCTATAACCCTCCCTACAGCAGGAACCGTTCTTCAGATTCAATACCCTCTGGCTGAATACATTCTTCCAGATCTCCATTCCAAATGGTCGTTCCTTCATTCTGAAGCTGTGCCCTTGGCTCGTAGTCTCTCCGACTAGAGGAAACATCTTCCCCACCCCCCCACGTCCAATCCATCCAGGCTCCTCAAAGTTCTGTAAGTTTGAATGAGATCCTGACACCGCCGCCTCTGAAAATTCATCAAGTACAGACCCAGAGACTTCTCCTGTTCCTCATATGGCAAGCATTTCATTCTTATAAAACTCGTTCTTGTACCCACTCACATCCTTTTTCCAGACTGTTAATGCATAGTATGTACAGCGTGGCCCCAACACTGACCCCTGCGGAGTTCCCCTCGTCACCAGTTCCCATCGTGAAAACGACCCCTTTATACCTACTCTCTTCTGCTTATCAGCCAATCCTCTATTCATATCAAACATGTTGTTCTGAAACTGAAATTTCACAAACCCTGATGGATTTGTTTTCCTGTCTGGCTGTGAACAAGCAGAGTAGATAAAAGAGAGGAATGGTTTGTCGGGGTTTTCAGAAACCTTTCAACAAGGTCCCATGGAAGAGGTGGATAAGCAAAATTGGCAAATGTGGGGTTGGAGGGAATGTACTGGCATGGATTGGGAATTCTTTAACAGAAAACTGATTGGGAATAAATGGATTAGTGATTGACCTCTAACTATTCACAAAGGGATTTGATACATTTGATGGACATGGATTGGGAATTCTTTAACAGAAAACTAATTGGGAATAAATGGATTAGTGATTGACCTCTCACTATTCACAAAGGGATTTGATACATTTGATGGATGGACAAAATCTACTGCTTCCATGTTTGTTGCTGACACAGAACGAGATGGGAATGTGGGTTGTGTGGAGGAAGCAAAGGAGATATGAACAGTCCATGAGTTTTCCTTGTACAAATACATTGATGGGATGTGGCCATCACTTGCTTGGCCATCATTACCTTCCCATTTGTAATTCCCTGGAGAAGGTGGTGGGGAGCTGCCTTCCTCACCCATTGCGGTCCTTTGCTTGTAGGGACAGACACAGTGCTAGGAGGATGGAG
>NW_025180321.1:0-2360 GCF_004010195.1 Chiloscyllium plagiosum | reverse complement strand
AAAGCAAGGCAGAAGATGTTCCAGAGATAGGAAGGAAAGGCTGGAGATGTTAAGGAGAGAAAGGAAACAAAGTATGGAGATGTTACAGAGATAGAAAAAGCAAGTCATGAGATGCTACAGAGATAGGAAAGCAAGTCTGGAGATGTTGCAAATAGAGGGAAGCAAGGCTGGAGGCGTAACAGAGATACGAAAGCAAGGCTGGAGATTTTGCAAAGATCGGAAAGCAAGGCTGGACATGTTACGGAGAAATAGGAATGTATGGCTAAAGATGTTACGGAGATAGGAAAACATGTCTGGAGATATTACAGAGATAGGAATGCAGGGCTGGAGATGTTACAGAGACAGGAAAGCAAGGCTGGAGATGTTACAGAGATGGGAAAGAAAGGATGGAGATGTCACAGAGATAGGAAACAAGGACCGAGAGATTACGGAGATAGGAATGCTAGGCTAAAGATGTTACAGAGATAGGATAACAAATCTGGAGATGTTACGGAGACAGAGGAAGACAAGGCTGAAGATGTTACAGAGATGGGAAAGCAAGTCATGAGATGTTACAGAGATTGAAAAGCACGTCTGGAGATGGTACGGAGAGAGAGGAAGGCATGGCTGGAGATGTTACAGAGATAGGACAGCAAGTCTGGAGATGTTACAGGGATAGGAAAACAAGTCTGGAGATATTACCGAGATAGGAAAGCAAGTCAGGAGATGTTACGGAGAGAGAGGAAGGAAAGGCTGGAGATGTCAAGAGATAGAAAAGTAAGGCTGGTGATGTAACAGAGATAGGAAGGCAAGGCTGTAGATGTTACAGAGGTAGGTAAACAAGTCTGGAGATGTTACAGACATAGGAAAGCAAGTCATGAGATGTTACAAAGATTGGAAAGCATGTCTGGAGATGTTGCAGATAGAGGGAAGCAAGGCTGGAGTTGTTACAGAGATAGGAAAGCAACGCTGGAGATATTACGGAGAGAGAGTAAACCAATGCTGGGGACGTTACAGAGACAAGAAAGCAAGGTTGGAGATGTTACAGAGAGGGGAATGCAAGTCTGGAGCTGTCACAGAAACAGGAAAGCCAGGCCGGAGAGGATAAAATGATAGGAAAGCAAGGCGAAAGATGTTACAGAGATAGGAAAACAAGTCTGGAGATGTTACGGAGATAGGAAAGCAAGTCTGGAGATGCTACAGAGATAGGAAAGCAAGGCTGGAGATGTAATAGAGAGGGAAACGCAAGGCTGGAGATATTACAGAGACAGGAAAGCAAGGCTGGTAATGTTACAGAGATACAAAAGCATGTCTGGAGATGTTAGAGAGAGAGAAAAGCATGGCTAGAGTGGTTACAGAGAGAGCAACGCAAGGCCTGAGGTATTACAAAGACAGGAAAGCAAGACTGGAGATGTTACAGAGATAGGAAAGCACGGCTGGAGATGTTACACAGATGCCTTACAAGGATGCCTTCCTTGAAGAAGCTCTCTTCCTCCCTCTATAAGGATTTCAGTGAGTCCCTCTCTCACTGCACCCCCCAGGTCATCTCCTCTGCACAGAAGATCTTCTTCCTGACCTCTCCGCCCCCACCCCAGTCTGAGCTATCACCCTCACCTTGACCTCTTTCCACCTATCACATTTCCGACGCCCCTCCCCCAAGTCCCTCCTCCCTACCTTTTATCTTAGCCTGCTGGACAAACTTTCCTCATTCCTGAAGAAGGGCTTATGCCCGAAACGTCGATTCTCCTGTTCCCTGGATGCTGCCTGACCTGCTGCGCTTTTCCAGCAACACATTTCCAGCTCTGACCTCCAGCATCTGCAGACCTCACTTTCTCCTCATGTTACACAGAGGGGAAAGCATGTGTGGAGATGTAACAGGGATGGGAAATCAAAGCTGAAGATGTTACAGATATAGGAAAGCAAGGCTGGAGATGTCACAGAGAGAGGAAAGCTAGGCCAGAAAGGATAAGAATATAGGAAAATAAGGCTAAAGATGTTACCGAGATAGGATAGCAAGTCAGGAGATGTTACCGAGAGAGAGAGGAAGGCAAGGCTGGAGATGTCAAGAGATAGAAAAGTAAGGCTCGTGATGTAACAGAGATAGGAAGGCAAGTCTGGAGATGTTACGGAGATAGGAAGGCAAGGCTGAATATGTTACAGGGATAGGAAAACAAGCCTGGAGATATTACAGAGAAAGGAAAGCAAGGCTCCTGATGTTACAGAGATAGGAAAGCAAGCCTGGAGATGTAATAGAGGGAGAAACGCATGGCTGGAGATGTTACAGAGAGCGAAAAGCAAGGCTGGAGATATTACAGAGACAGGAAAGCAAGGCTGGTAATGTTACAGAAAGGCAAAAGCATGTCTGGAGATGTTAGAGAGAG
>NW_025180320.1:0-2360 GCF_004010195.1 Chiloscyllium plagiosum | reverse complement strand
CAAACCTTGAAGATATGCTTTTTATTTGGAGAGTTCAGGTCCCTTACATCAATGTATGTCACTTCAACCAACATATAGAAGTCACGTTACAACCTCAACTGATTACCTCAAATGAGTTGCTAGAGCAGGCATTAGCACAGACAGAGTTGTTGGTGGAATGTAATCCAATTATAGAATCAGATTGAACAGTCCATACAGAGGAACCTCGATTATCTGAACGCCATGGGTGGGGAGAATTTTGATCGGATAATCGAATGCACGGATAATCGAATGTCGTATAACACAGTTTAGCCACGAATCAGGATCTTGTGATCTTGTTCGGATATTCCAAAATTCAGGTAACTGACATTCAGATAATTGAGGTTCCTCTGTATTCTGTGTTGGGTTTTGCAAGTATAGGTTAGTTGAGTAGCCGGTCTGTACTGACTAATGTGAAAAACTAAAAGATTATGCTGTTTGATTCGATCAGACAATCTCTGGTACATGCTGTGAAGTTCTATGAACATACAGCTGACATACTTGGCATCACACTGACACTGAACTGTGTGGTATGCAGACCGGCTTTCTGGATTGACAGGAGCATCCACAGTTGGTGGAAATTCCCACTGACACAGCCACTGCACAGTAGCAGGATGGAAAGGCTTGTTTAAGCTGCTGCTCAAATATTTGTGATCCTTTACCTTTCCAGGGTCATTTAAAATAGACCCCAGCTTGCTACTACTGGTATGGATCAAGTTCCTAATTCAGCACAAAACCAAACTGAATGTGTAAAGTACCAGGAGAAGGGAAAAATGAAATAAGAAGGACCAATGAAACCCTCTGCTATCTCGATCAGAGGATAACAGAGGAAATCTGACAAAGGACCATCAAACTCTTTGTAAAATGGATTGTTCCCAATGTGGGTCAACAGGGAGGTTTTCATTCGTCTAAACCAATCATAGTCTCAGGAAGACATTAACAAATGCAAAATACTGGGCAGTGACACAATGATTGTCACAACAGACCATCATAAAGAATCTCTTTGGAATACCCACTGAACCAATCTTTGAAGGAAGGTTCCAAAAGCATCTTGGTCGACAATTAAAGAGAAGCTGCTGGTTCCATTTTCTTCCCAGGAAGAGGCTGGGACTTGTTTCTCACAGAAACAGCTCGGAGTGGCTGTGTCCAAAAAAAAATCACTTCATCAAAATCAGCATCAGGTTCAAACATTACACCTCAAAGCCAACCAAAGGATTCTAAAGTGTCAATCCTTTATATTCCTTTGCATTAGTCACTGTTCCACTTTAACTTTGAACCTGTGAGTGGGTCTGTGGCCCAACAGAATGCACGTGCAGAAAGTAAAAGCTTATGCAGCAGAGAGTAACGTACTGGTATGGACAGAATCATAAAATCATAAATGTGTCATTTTCTGGTTGGAAAGATAACGATACAGTCACCATAGTCCTACTGGACCACAGAAACACACTCCGATCAGACAGAGACAGCTGCTGGTGGTTTAACTCAGGGTTCTCACACATACAGTGAGGACAAGAGTTTGAGAAGGAGAGTCTTTTGCAGTCATCTCAGCTGGTGCAGGAATTGAACCCATGCCGTTGGCTTCACTTGACCTGGCAAACCAGCTCTCCGGCCAAACGAGCTAACCAACACTCCCCACTTTGGGCAGATGTGACAAGTGGTGTACCATGAGGTCAGTGCTGGAGAGTTAACTTTTTACACTTTATATGATTAACTTGGAGAAATGGACCGAGTCATGATTGCTAAGTTTGCCAATGACACAAAAATAAGAAAGTGAGTTGTGAAGAGGACATTCTAATGATCGTAATGAGGTCAGTCAGATGGACCTTACAGAATATTGGAGCTGTTAGTCTGGTCCAATCAAGGAGCCCTGAAGGGGAAGGTCAGAGAAACTGACTCTCTGGTAGCTGAGTCTGTATGAGGCAGTATGATAGTTAGGGATTGTTCATGTGGAAATAAAGTGTGACTCGGTGATGGATACCGGTCTCTGTGGAGTGAATTCAGACATAAAGAGCCGATAACAGAATATTCGCTAGGAAGTGAGTGGGCAAATGGGAATGTGAACTGAACTGATTTAACTGTGGGCTTATATTTTAGATGTTTACAGTTCTTTTCTTCAAATATTTTCAGGATGATTATGGGTCAGTTGTAACATAAATAACCGCAGACTTGAGTTTCACATTGAACTCATTCTGAAGACTTACTTCATTTTTATCCTCATTCAGCTTGATCTGACCTTGGTGGATTGAAACTGAAAATTAGGAAGATAAATTATTCAATCAGTACTTCCCAACCAGAGACCTTTGAAGAAAGGATATTTTGGGTATTGCTGAGAAAAACATTCC
>NW_025180319.1:0-2360 GCF_004010195.1 Chiloscyllium plagiosum | reverse complement strand
GATTGGTAAGGATGAGGTCATATATGATTTTCTCCCTCTTGTTCTTTCCCTCACCATCTCCTGCAGACCCAATCTAGTAGCTATGTCCTTTTTGGACCCGACCAGCCTGATCAGTACTTACTGCTGCCGAACCATTCTTGGTGGTCGACTTTGCAATCTCCCAGCCAGAATACACTTTGTGCTCTTGCCACAGTCAGTTCTTTCTCCAAGTGTTGTTTAACATAGAGGAGTGCTGATTCATATGAGGAACTACGGTACGTGGTAATCAGTAAGAGACATCGTTGTCCATGTTTAATCAGAAGCCATGGGACTTTATTGGCTCTGGAGTCAATTTTGGGGACTCCCAATGCAACAACCTATCAACTGTACCTCACTGAGCTGCCCCCTCTGCTGGATAGGCCCTGCCTTTGAGACAGAATATATCTAGGGATGGTGGTGGTGGTGTCTGAGTTATTTCTGTCAGGTATGATTCCATGAGTATGACTATGTCGGGCTGTTGCTTGAATAGTCTGTAAGGCAGTTGTCCCAGTTTTGGCACTACCCATTAGATGATACTAAGGAAGACTTTGCAGGTTCTCCAGTGATGTTTCTAATGTTGATTTTTCCGGTGCAGGGTTTGATGCCAGGTGGTCCAGCCGGTTCATTTCTTTGAAACTTTGTAACGATTGATACAACTGAATGACTCACTAGACCATTTCAGGGGGCGATTGAGAGTCAATGACATTGCTGTGGGTCTGGAATTGCATGTCAGCTAGTCCAGTTGAGGATAGAAGATTCCTTCATTGAAGGATATTAGTGATCCAGATAGATTTTTCTGAAAATCGGCAATGATTTCATTCTTATAGGTAGATTCATAATTCCAGGGATATTGAACTGAATTTCCACCATCTGCAGTGGCGGGATTCGAACTTGTGTTCAAAGAACAGGAGCTGACTTTCTGGATTGATAATTTATCGGTAAGACCATCAAGCCTCCTTGGAAGGACATGATGTTCTCAACTGCCATTTCTTGTGTTGCCCTGTTTTTCATTAATTGCTTATGTTATTCTGTAATCTCATCCTTCATTAAATCCTGATTGAAATACACACTCATGAACGTCCTGTCGACAGATTGAATTTCATTTAATCCGTTTCGTTTGAACAGACATTTCAAGGTAGCTGCCCATCGGAAAATACCAGGAAGTAAGAGTGGCTGACTGTGCACTGTACGTGTCACCAGACCAGCGTGTCTATCCAGACACGTAAAGTATTTATCGTGGGTCAAAGAACCTCCGAATTATTAGAGCATAGATGGAGGCCATTCAGCCCATTGAGGAGTCACAAGCTCTCCAACTGAACAAATGGAGATAGAGAGATTGTGTGGAGATAGATGATGTGTGAGAGAAATAAACAGAGAGAAAGAAAGTGAAAGGAGATAAACTGAGAGAGGATAGAAAGGGGAGTGACTGGCTGAGTGGAAAAGGTGTTAGATGATGGTGAAGTTGGATAGATCAGGAGACCGCATTAGAGTATATAAATATGCACAGACAGTAATTAGAAGTTTTATTTAGAAATTCCTCTGGACGCCATACCATGTGAGCACTGTGCTGATACTGGCTGCCATCCCAGAGTATTTATTTCCAATAATATCACAGAATTTACTGACAGATAAACAGAACTCATTAGGCCAATAAATTTGTTCTATGCAGAAAGCAGAGTTTTTAAATAGACTGTGCCAAGAGCAGCAGGAAATGATGACCCCCCTCCCAAACTGTGTGAGAGACCACACAGTTTGAGAGGCCGGAGAATCACAGTGAGGAGGATCACTTGAAAGAGGGGAAATCAGCACCTCAGATGTAGGTGAAATAATTATTGATAAAATTTGAACACACTTACCTAGTTTTTAAATCCACATTTCAATTTATATAGCACAGTATCAGGAGTGCATTTTAACAACCTTATCTCTTTATACTTTGCATATATTGGTATGTGCAGAAAATCATTTTATTTCTGGATTTTATATTGCATGGAAAGCACAGTATCAGAAGTGAATTTTAACAACCTTATCTCTTTGAACTTTGGATAGATTGGTATGAGCAGAAAATCATTTTGTTTCTGGATTTTATATTGCATGAAACGCACAGTAACAGAAGTGCATTTTAACAAACTTATCTCTTTGTACTTTGCATATATTGGTATGTGCAGAAAATCATTTTGTTTCTGGATTTTATATTGCATGAAAATCACAGTAACAGAAGTGCATTTTAACAACCTTATCTCTTTGTACTTTGCATTTATTGCTATGTGCAGAAAATCATTTTGCTTCTGGATTTTATATTGCACGAATGCATTTCATTAATGTTGTCTCTGCCAGTTCCTCAT
>NW_025180318.1:0-2360 GCF_004010195.1 Chiloscyllium plagiosum | reverse complement strand
AGCAGGTGTGGTTGCCAGTTACCACATAAGTAAACTATCTGCTTCAAAGATCTAAATCAGTTGATTAAATATAAAACTGGACATTGTTACAAAAGAGGAATTTAATAAAAGTTTAAAGCCTACGTTTAGAGTTGAGCTCCCTCGGTGCCCATTAAGTGACAAGCATTAATTGGTGACAAGTTGTGATGGACCCTCATGTACCTTTACATCCAGCAATTAATTGCTGAGGAGAAAGAGTTATCATTCCAAGCCAACTCTCCTAATTATTTCCCCTTTTCACCACCTCATCCATCATCTCCTAGGCGGGGATTTCAGACCCCCAGCTCTAAATTTTCCTTTTCAATTTTTAAAACAGTTTTGCACAACTGATGTCACATCAACGTTAAAGCTGTTCCTTGGTGTTTTCAGCAGGTGGAGCTCAACTACGGAAATACAAGAGCAGAAATGTTTTAAGAAGGTAATCTCTGTCATCCAAACTCAACTTTGCAGTTCTTTCTCCTCGCCCTAACAGGATGTTTGGATGTTTCTGATTTACACTCTCAGATTTTGCAAAGAACTAAATAAAAGATGAATTCCAATGAAATTCCAACTAAATCTGCCAATTGTTTGCTCTCTCACTTGTATAATCTATCTTGTATAATCTGATACTCAGTTTCAGAGCAGTTAATGGAGTTGATAAAAACAAAAACAAAAGAAAGAACAAAGAAAATTTACAGCCTAGGAACAGGCCCTTCGGCCCTCCAAGCCTGAGCCGATCCAAATCTACTGTTTAAACCTGTCGCCCAATTCCTAAGCATCTATATCTCTCTGCTCCCCACCTATTCATGCATCTGTCCGGAAGCATCGGAATTGAATCTGCCGTGCCTGCCTCTACTATCTCTGCTGGCAACACGTTCCAAATGCCCACCACCCTCTGTGTAATGTACTTGCCGCATGTATGCCCCCTAGTGGGCGGCACGGTGGCACAGTGGTTAGCACTGCTGCCTCACAGCGCCAGAGACCTGGGTTCAATTCCCGCCTCAGGCGACTGACTGTGCGGAGTTTGCACATTCTCCCCGTGTCTGCGTGGGTTTCCTCCGGGTGCTCCGGTTTCCTCCCACAGTCCAAAGATGTGCAGGGTCAGGTGAATTGGCCATGCTAAATTGTCCGTAGTGTTCGATAAGGGGTAAATGTCGGGGTATGGGTGGGTTGCGCTTCGGCGGGTCGGTGTGGACTTGTTGGGCCGAAGGGCCTGTTTCCACACTGTAAAGTAATCTAAAGTAATCTAAAGTAATCTAATCTAATCTAAACTTTTCACCTCTCACCTTGAAAGCGTGACCTCTCGTTATTGAGGTATCCATTGGTGATCAAATAAGCTTCCACTTCACTGATACCTCATCTAATTTGCTTCATTCAAATCTTCTGCTTGTAATTGAAAAAAACTAGTTGAAGCCAATGGTGTTGGTGGGAGAATAATGGAAGTGAGTCATCCAGCAAGATTTGGTATTTCATCAAATCACCATTTGATGGCTCCGATCATACATTACTTGTCTGCCCTCTCAAAAACAGCCTTGTCAGAAAAGCCCAAATCATTGGGATCAATTCTCTTTTTATTTTCAGAAAGCAGCTGAAAGCTGAAGTAATTGGTCATTTTTTAAAAATTGTGATACACTCTAAGAAAAACTGCAAACCAGGAAGAGAACCTAAGTAAGGCGGCCGACCTTTCCAGTTTTGATGGAAACCAAGACTGAAATCGAGATCAAAAATCAAAACTTCTGGAGACACTGCAACTCGTGAAATATATAAAAAAAGATCAGAGAGCCTTCTGAGCTCCATTGATGATGATATTTCCAGTGGTGCAGCACAGACAGGCAAAAGAAGCAGAGGTTTTCTCCAGAAGCTGAAAGGAAGCACAGATATAATTGCTGATGCTATTCTATACATTTGTCGATAAAACTGGTGAATATCCACAATCTAGACTGTCATAATTAAGGTGACGGAGGTGCTGCAAACAATACCAGTTTTAGGGAAGATTGTGCCCATGGAACTTGGGTTGAGTGCACTCTGCTGTTAGAGGGAATTGGGCTGAATTCGAAAAGAAGAGGAGTTGAAAAGGCATTATGACCAAGATTGATAACACGCACACTTCGAGTCACTATGCAAGATCTGCACAGTCTGTAATATCCAGAACGCATCTGACAAGGGACAACTGACACCTGACTTTGTTGATACAAACCTGCAGGTACTGATGGATAGGGTGGAGTGAAAGCAGATTGATAGAGGAAGGCAATCTTCCTCCCCCAGGACCCGCAAAGGAGACCACAGCAACAGACCCTCCAAACCTGGTGCAATGTTCACAGTCGAGATGGGGAGGGCATGCT